>NW_024470691.1:0-10000 GCF_017639515.1 Carcharodon carcharias
AACACAGAAGTGGGCCATTCAGTCCATCGTGCCTCTGCTGGCTCTCTGAAGGAGCACTTGACCTAATGCCACACTCCACCTTCTCCTGTCAACCTGTACATTCGCCCCTTTCAGATAACAGTCCAATGTCTTGAGTGCTTGATTGACCCTGTCTCCAACACACTCTCAGACAGTGCATTCCAGACCCAAGCCACTCGATTGACCCTGTCTCCACCACACTCTCAGACAGTGCATTCCAGATCCTAACCACTCGATTGGCCCTGTCTCCACCACACTCTCCGACAGTGGGTCCCAGATCCTAACCACTCGATTGACCCTGTCTCCACCACACTCTCCGACAGTGGGTCCCAGACCCAAGCCATTCGATTGACCCTGTCTCCACCACACTCTCAGATAGTGCATTCCAGATCCTAACCACTCGATTGACCCTGAGTCCACCACACTCTCAGACAATGCATTCCAGATCCTAACCACTCAATTGACCCTGTCTCCACCACACTCTCAGACAGTGCATTCCAGATCCTAACCACTCGATTGACCCTGTCTCCACCACACTCTCAGACAGTGCATTCCAGATCCTAACCACTCGATTGACCCTGTCTCCACCACACTCTCAGACAGTGCATTCCAGATCCTAACCACTCAATTGACCATGTCTCCACCACACTCTCAGGCAGTGTATTCCAGTTCCTAACCACCTGCTGCAAAAAAATTTCCTCTTCATATCTCCATTGCTTCTTTTACCAATTATCTTAAATCTGTGCCCTTCCACCAATGGGAACAGTTTCTCCCTGTCTACCCTGCCCAGACTCCTCATGATTTTGCACACCTCTATCAAATCTCCCCTTAGCGTTCTCTTCTCCAAGGAGAAGACACCCAGCTTCCCCAATCTATCGACTGAAGTTCCTCATCCCTGGAGCCATTCTCTTTAATTTTAACTCTCTCTAATGACTTCACAACCTTCCTAAAGTGTGGGGCCCAGAACTGGACACAATACTCCAGCTAAGGCTGAACCATTGTTTTTTTTACAGGTTTATCATTCCTTTTATAATCTATACCCCTGACAATAAAGCCCAGGATGCCATCTGTCTACTGAACAGCGCTCTCAACCTGTCCTGCCACCTTCAATGATTTGTATACATCTACACCCAGGTCCCCCTGCACCCCCTTTTTGAATTCTACCCTTCATTTTATATTGTCTCTCCATGTTCTTCCAACCAAAATGAATCACTTCACACTTCTCTACGCTAAATGTCATCTGCCATTTGTCCGCCCACCCCACTAACTTGCCCATGTCCTTTTGAAGTTCTACATTAACCTCCTCACAGTTTCACATTACTTCCAAGTTTTGTATTGTCCTCAAACTTTGAAATTACTCCCTGAACACCAAGGTCTAGGTCATTAATATATATCAGGAAGAGCAAGGGTCCCAACACTGACCCCTGGGGCACTAAACTATAAACCTTCCACCAGCCTGAGAAACTTCCATTAACCACAGCTCTCTGTTTCCTGTCACTCAGCCAATTCCGTCTCCATGTTGCTGCTGGTGCCTTTTATTCCATGAGCTATAACTTTGCTCACAAGTCTGTTGTGTGGCACTTCATCAAATGCTTTTTGGAAGTCCATGTGCACCACATCAACAGCATTGCCCTCATCAACCCTCTCTGTTACCTCATCAGAAAAACTTCCATCAAGTTAGTTGCCCTTGACAAATCTCTGCTGGCTTTTCTTCCTTTCCTATCTTTCCTGAACAGCTTTGATCCAGGAATATTTAATGCCCAGTCCATACCCAGTCCTTCTCTTCTTTAGCCAGGTCTCTGTTATCACCACAATATCGTTTCTGCACATGGAAATCTGCTGTGTGACTCATCAATTTTATTTACCACACTCCGCCCATTCACATACTTGCAAAATAACCCTAATTTAGACTTTATTACTTTCCCCCCTGTGCTGAACCTTCCTAATATTTCCCTATTTGCCACTCCGGTGCATTGGTCTCTCCTGGTATTTTGCGCACTTTGGTATTCCTCTCTGATTATCATTGCTGATAAAAAGAGACATTCTGTTCTTGAACTCACCTGGACAAATGCAAGAATGCCAAATTTCAAAGGGAGAAAGGATCCATACCACTTGGGAAAAGGATGCTGATTGGTTGGCAAGTCAGCTCTGATTGGTCGAGACGTTACCATGGTGAATGCACCAGGGAGCTATTAGCCCTTGCTTGCGTTTATTCAAAAAAGGTGCAAAGCCCGGACATATGCCTTTAATCTGCAAAGGGCAGGTCCCAACATATGTACCTTCGAGCAAGTGTAAGAGAAATTTTTGGGGTACTTTGCCCCACTAGGGGTAATTTGAGGCAGACTGGGCATTTTTCAAGTTCAAAAGTGGCTGCCTGAAAATTTGAGGACCAGGAGATGTTTCGTGCGGCTACTATGCAGTGGCAACATGAGGGGTGTTTTCCACGAACAGGATGCTATGGTCAAGAATAAGCCAGAAAGACGTTCTGCCTACCACACAAATGAGTAATGCAGTATATAAATTTCAGTGCTGGTGTGATGCCAGGTACATAAATCATACATACCAACGACTGGTGGACCATATCATAGAACACATCCCTTTAGCTGTTTGCAATAGGCAGAGTACTGGCCAATCCTGCAACCCATGCTTGCAAAACTCAATATCTAATGTTAGGTGTGGTTCTGTGTTTGGGCAGCACCTGTTGAACAATTCTGAGTGTGCTGAGAATTACACTGACAACCAATTTAAGATTATCAGTCTACACGCAATGTGGCTCATGTATACCTGCTAGAAGCTACATATACTCATATGCAGGCACCTGCTCTCTGCAGGCCAAAGGAATATGTCCAGGCATTGCACCTTATTTGCATAAACAAAAGCATGGGGGACAATGGGCAGAATTTTACAGCCCCTCCCAGTGGCGGGATTTTCTGGTCCCGCCAAATTCAATGGGCTTTTGAATGGCTTGCCGCATTTTCTGGCTCCACCTCTGCTGTGACCGGGCTGTAAAGTTCTGACCAATAGCTCACTGGGTGCATTCACCATGGCAACATCTCGACCAATCAGAGCTGCCTTGCCAATTAACCATGACCCAGTTTCTCATGCGGTATAGGCTGTTGTTCCCTTTGAAATTTGGTATTCTTGCATCTGTCCGGATGAGTACAAGACGCAGAGCTTCAACAGCTTGTCTCATTTTTCAACCTGCTCAAGTTCGGTACTACCAAGAGGCTTTATCTGATATTACTTCCTGGTTCCCCAACCCTTGCCAAGTTAATTTAAACCCTTCCCGATTGCAGTAGCCAAATTGCCCCACAAGAAATTTGACCCCCCCTCCCCCGATTCTGTTTAGATGCAGTGGTAACTTTCATAAGGAAAACTGGATAAATAATCGAAGAGGAAAATTTGCGGGGCTATGGGGAGAGAGTAGGGATGGTGGGAAGAGTGGGACTAATCAGATAGCCCTTACAAAGAGCCAGTAAGGCAGGATGGGCCGAATGGCCTCATGCTGAGCTGGTTCATCTCCAGGCACAATCGAATTGAACCTCCTCGGTCACACGGCATGCTGGCCTTTCACAGAATCAGAATCACACAGTGCAGAAGAGGCCCTTCAGCCCATCGAGTCTGCGCTGATAGTTCCCCTTAGGGGCCTAAATGAGCTGCTGCAATGGAGGAGTGCAGCAGGAGGGCAGACAGTACGGAGGTGATGTAGCACATTCTCTGCTAAAGAAATATTTGCTATTTTCTAGCGCATTGCACCATCTCAGTATTTTACAATCATCGCTGTACTTTTTTTTAAAGTCCCCGTTACAATGTAAGAAACGCGGCAGCCAATTTGCGCACAGCAAGCTCCCACAAAGAGCAATGTGACGAGGAGCAGTAAACCCGTTTTCTCGTGATGTTGGTTTGAGGGGTGAATATTGGGCCCATCATGGGGGCCGGTGGGGGTCTCAGCTTCATGCCTCAATCGAAGGACACCCCCGCTGACAGTGCAGCACTCCCTCAGCGCTGCACTGGGAGTTGTTCCGCAGGTTACGGTGTGATGGGCTGGGGCTGAAGAGAGGTTGGAGGTGGTTTGTGCAGAGCATAAGCACTGGCACAGACCAGATGGGCTGAATGGCCTGATTCTGTGCTGTAAAGTTCATTGTTATTCTTGGTATGGAGAGAGGACGCTACCTCTTCTGCAGAATTAAGCGAGTGACAAGATATCAAACCCTCCCAGGATGGGGCATGTGTTTATATTTACAGATAAACACCCACCATTATTTTCAAAATTACCTGTACTTTGTTTACTGTTAGGTTTGGATGCACTTAAAGCTGCCTGTAACTACTGTGAGGTACAGTCAGCACTCAGTTATACTGCTGGATGCATGTTGCTCTCTAAAATGTACATGGAGTCGTGGTCATGCCAGTGAAACTTGTGGTCATAAGTCAAAGGGCAAGGGAGTGTGGTTGAAGGGAGAGATCTTTCACTGAGAGGTGTTGGGATGATGGGCTGAATGGTCTCCCAGTCAGTAAAACACAAAGTAAAACTCAAATTACTTGCCTTACTAATGTCTTTTAGGGAAGGAAATCTGCTGTCCTTACCTGGTCTGGCCTACATGTGACTCCAGACTCACAGCAATGTGGTTGACTCTTAAACCCCCTCCAAAATGGCCGAGCGAGACACTCAGTTGCATCAAACTGCTAAAAGAGTCTCCCAGGAATGGAACCAGATGGACCACACGGCATCGACCTAGGCACCGGAAACAACAACGGCAAACTCAACCCTGTCGACCCTGCAAACTCCTCCTTACTAACATCTGGAGGCTAGTGCCAAAATTGGGAGAGCTGTCTCACAGACCAGTCAAGCAACAGCCTGACATAGTCATCCTCACGGAATCATACCTTACAGATAATGTCCCAGACACCACCATCACCATCCCTGGGTATGTCCTGTCCCACCAGCATGACAGACCCAGCAGAGGTGGGGACACAGTGGTATACAGTCAGGAGGGAGTTGCCCTGGGAGTCCTCAACATCGACTCCGGACCCCATGAAGTCTCATGGCATCAGGTCAAACATGGGCAAGGAAACCTCCTGCTGATTACTACATACCGCCCTCCCTCAGCTGATGAATCAGTGCTTCCTTCATGTTGAACACCACTTGGAGGAAGCACTGAGGGTGGCAAAGGTACAGAATGTACTCTGGGTGGGGGTCTTCAATGTCCATCACCAAGAGTGGCTCGGTAGCACCATTACTGACCGAGCTGGCCGAGTCCTAAATGACATAGCTGCTAGACTGGGTCTGCAGCAGGTGGTGAGGGAACCAACAAGAGGGAAAAACATACTTGACCTCATCCTCACCAACCTGCCTGCTGCAGATGCATCTGTCCATGACAGTATCGGTAGGAGTGACCACTGCACAGTCATTGTGGAGATGAAGTCCCATCTTCACATTGAGGATACCCTCCATCATGTTGTGTGGCACTATCACCGTGCTAAATGGGTTAGATTTCAAACAGATCTAGCAACTCAAGACTGGGCATCCATGAGGTGCTGTAGGACATCAGCAGCAGCAGAATTGTACTCGAACACAATCTGCAACCTCATAGCCCAGCATGTCCCCCACTCTACCATTACCATCAAACCAGGGGATCAACCCTGGTTCAATGAAGAGTACAGGAGCAGCACCAGGCATACCTAAAAATGAGGTGTCAACCTGGTGAAGCTATAACACAGGACTACTTGTGTGTCAAACAGCATAAGCAACAGGTGATAGACAGAGCTAAGTGATTCCACAACCAACGGATCAGATCTAAGCTCTGCAGTCCTGCCACATCCAGTCGTGAATGGTGATGGACAATTAAACAACTCACTAGAGGAGGAAGCTCCACAAATATCCCCATCCTCAATGATGGAGGAGCCCAGCACATCAGTGCAAAAGATAAGGCTGAAGCATTTGCTACAATCTTCAGCCAGAAGTGCCGAGTGGATGATCCATCTCAGCCTCCTCCAGGAGTCCCCAGCATCACAGATGCCAGTCTTCAGCCAATTCGATTCACTCCACGTGATATCAAGAAACAGCTGAAGGCACTGGATACTGCAAAGGCTATGGGCCCTGACAATATTCTGGCAATAGTACTGAAGACTTGTGCTCCAGAACTTGCCGCATCCCTAGCCAAGCTGTTCCAGTACAGCTACAACACTGGCATCTACCCGGCTATGTGGAAAATTGCCCAGGTATGTCCTGTATACACACCCGGACAATTACCGCCCCATCAGTCTACTCTCAATCATCAGTAAAGTGATGCAATCTCAGTCTTTGAGTTTGTTTAAGGTAGAGATTGATAGATTTCTGATTAACAATAATGTAAAGGCTTATGGGGATAGTGTGGGTAAAAGGCATTGAAGTGTTTAATCAGCCATGATCATATTGAATAATGGAGCAGGCTCGATGGGCTGAATGGCCTTCTCCTGTTCCTATGTTCCTAAGGGGTCATCAACAGTGCCATCAAGCGGCACTTGCTTAGCAATAACCTGCTCACTGACGCTCAGTTTGGGTTCCGCCAGGGCCACTCAGCTCCTGACCTCACTACAGCCTTGGTTCAAACATGGACAAAAGAGCTGAACTCCTGAGGTGAGGTGAGAGTGATGCCCTTGACATCAAGGCAGCATTTGACTGAGTGTGGCATCAAGGAGCCCCAGCAAAACTGGAGTCAATGGGAATCAGGGGGAAAACTCTCCACTGGTTGGAGTCATACCCAGCACAAAGGAAGATGGTTGTGGTTGTTGGAGGTCAATCATCTCAGCTCCAGGACATCACTGCAGGAGTTCCTCAGGGTAGTGTCCTCGGCCCAACCATCTTCAGCTGCTTCATCAATGACCTTCCTTCCATCATAAGGTCAGAAGTGGGGATGTTCGCTGATGATTGCACAATGTTCAGCATCATTCACAACACCTCAGATACTGAAGCAGTCCATGTCCAAATGCAGCAAGACCTGGACAATATCCAGACTTGGGCTGAAAAGTGGCAAGTAACATTGGTACCACACAAGTGCCAGGCAATGACCATCTCCAATAAGAGAGAATCTAACCATTACCCCTTGACATTCAATGGCATTACTATCACTGAATCCCCCACTATCAACATCCTGGGGGTTACCATTGACCAGAAACTGAACCGGGATAGCCATATAAATACTGTGGCTACAAGAGCAGGTCAGAGGCTGGGAATCCTGCAGTGAGTAACTCACCTCCTGACTCCCCAAAACCTGTCCACTATCAACAAGGCACAAGACAGGAGTGTGTTGGAATACTCCCCACTTGCCTGGATGAGTGCAGCACCCACAACACTCAAGAAGCTCAACACCATCCAGGACAAAGCAGCCCCGCTTGATTGGCACCCCATCCACAAACATTCACTCCCTCCACCATCACAGTAGCAGCAGTGTGTGTACCATCCACAAGATGCACTGCAGGAATTCACCAAGTC
The DNA here is from genome assembly GCF_017639515.1 of Carcharodon carcharias. Classification (NCBI taxonomy): domain Eukaryota; kingdom Metazoa; phylum Chordata; class Chondrichthyes; order Lamniformes; family Lamnidae; genus Carcharodon; species Carcharodon carcharias. The sequence goes on from NW_024470691.1 coordinate 7,490, forward strand.
TCCTTAGACAGTACCTTCCAAACCCATGACCACTACCATCTAGAACGATGAGGGCAGCAGATAGATGGGAACATCACCACCTGGAAGTTCCCCTCCAAGTCACTCACCATCCTGACTTGGAAATATATCGGCCGTTCCTTCACTGTCACTGGCTCAAAATCCTGGAACTCTCTCCCTAACAGCACTGTGGGGGTACCTACACCACAGGGACTGCAGCGGTTCAAGAAGGCAGGTCACCACCACCACCTTCTCAAGGGGCAATTAGGGGCGGGCAATAAGTACTGGCCCAGCCAGCGAAGCCCACATCCCTTCAATGATTAAAGACAAACAGTTCGAAGCAACATTAATATGACTGACCTATCCAATCATATTTTAGAGACTTGGGTTTGACTGCACAGCATTGATACAAGGTCATTTGTTAGGGTAAATAATTATTAATTATTAACTGTTGATAAGAATGTGAAGTAGGAGCAGGATTGGGCCATTCAGCCCCTTGAGAAGATGATGGCTGAACTATTCCTACCCTATCCCCATTCAGTGTGTCTCCTGCCAATGCAAGATGACCGGTGATACCCGTCTGCGCAGGAAGCCATTGGCGTTGACCTCCCCGCAGTTTCCGGGGATCGGGATGGAGGGGGAGGGGGCGATTCTGATGCACCCGAGGGCCGCAATTCCAGACTGCAACCTCCAAATCCTGCGTTCCCAGCTTCGGGTGACAGGCCCGGGTTAAGGGGAAGAGGGTGCGGAGTGGGAGGTTCCGAAGATGCTGGGGAAGCCGTGCTCAGACTACCAGGGCTGTCACCAGGCCTGGGACAACTACCCTGAGGTACCCCTGCAGCGATGTCCTGGAACTGGGCTGATCGACCTCCCACAGGATGTTGACAGTGGGGGAATTCGCCGACGGTGATGCCATTGAACATCAAGAGGCGATGGTTAGATTCTCCCTTGCTGGGAGATGGTCATTGCCTGGCACTTGTGTTACTTGCCACTCGTCAGCCCAGTTGCAGCCCAACAGCACCACCCCTCGCCCCCAACCTATCTCTCCCTCTTCCTGTCAGCCCTTGAACGCCGGGCCCTCGATCCCTGTCGATCCAGCCCTCGCAACTGCTTCCAGCCCCCTTGTCTGAGTGCACGTCTCCTTGCGTCTGGCACGGTCTTGGTGTTTGGCAATGGCCTTATGCGTCCTGGCCCTTCTCCTCGGGAATAGGGGCCGGAATGGGCCTTTTGATCCTGAACCCGCCTTTCTTTCTCGGGCACCAGGACGCTGGGTTCACACCGGCACCGGAGTGCCGCAAGTTCTGACACTCGAGGGGGGGGGTGACAGGGTGGGTGTGGCCCATGAAACTCCGAGAGGCCGAGACAGAACGAGAGTGAAAAGCCTTCCTGTTAGGAGGTGGTCTAACGCGTGGAGCTGCTGCTGCTCCCCTTCCCTCCTGGACTGATCACTCGCTTCACACACACCCATTCCTTGCGTGACTGGGAGGCCAGTTTCTGGCTCTAGCCCAGCGTTATACCTTCCCGCACTGATTTACATCAGTCCAGGCACAGAGGTCCCAGGTGGGAGGTAAGGTTGAAACAGCTTCCGCCCTGCTGTTTACCAAGATCTGTATCGGGTGTGAAATATTTCTCAAATGTATCACTGCCTTTAGCATTTCCTCCTCTTATCTCATTGTTTACATCAGACGAGCATGAATCCTGGGCGCTGTCCAGAACCCCCTGCTGTGCCAACCCTTTCCCCTAAACGCGGCTCCCCACCCCTCTCCCAAAGTGCCTGGCTCTCACCGGACACAGCAGCTGGGTCCCTTGCATCCAGCTATCCATAGGCAGTGAGTGTTTGGCAGTCTATTCGACTACGGAAGCCATCACACTTCTCCCACCATCTCCCGCCCACCCCTTGCCGTGGCTCAATGGGGAGAGGAGCTCAAAGAGTTGTCGTGCAAGCCTCACTCAAGCAGCAGGCCACCCTATCCCAACTCACACCCAGTCCCATTCGCCCACTATCCCATGGGTTTCACTGACCTCCGCCAGCCTCCGTTTTGAAATCCTCATCCTCGTTTTCAAATCCCCTCCATGGCCTCACCCCCTCTCCTCCACCTCCCACCCCCCCAAACTCTTTTCTCTCCCCGACATTATCACTCCAGCCCCTCCATCCCTTCGAGGCTGGAATCAGCTGGTTTGGGGCAGGCCGTGGGAATCCGGCGTGGGATCTTCCTCTGCGTTTCACGGCTCAGCCAGCGGGAGGGTGGGGGGTTGGGTTGTTGGTGGGGGGGGGCGTGGGTGGGTGCTCACGCCCATCCTGATTGGGCGGAGGCCCGGAGGTTTAGACACGTGACCTCCCCCCCCACCCCCAACCCGGCCAAACACCCCCAGCCAGTGGGGTCGTGCGTTTGGCCAGTCAGAAACCTTGTCCTGACCGGACGATGCTTCGGACCCACATTTTGTGCAGCGAATGTGGCCGAATTCTTGGTTAGGTGTTTATTCTTTTGATTATTTTGCTGGACGCTGGGAGAC
>NW_024470691.1:15000-86066 GCF_017639515.1 Carcharodon carcharias
TAAATGTTGGTTGAGGGATAATTATTGGAAAAGGAAGTGGGGGCGAATAGTCCTGGCTGTGGCTGTCATGACGTCTCCAGCAGTGCGGCACTCCCTCAGTACTGACCCTCCGACAGTGCGGCACTCCCTCAGTACTGACCCTCCGACAGTGCGACACTCCCTCAGTACTGACCCTCTGACAGTGCAGCACTCCCTCAGTACTGACCCTCCGACAGTGCGGCACTCCCTCAGTACTGACCCTCCGACAGTACTGCACTCCCTCAGTACTGACCCTCTGACAGTGCAGCACACCCTCAGTACTGATCCTCCGACAGTGCAGCACTCCCTCAGTACTGACCCTCCGACAGTGCGGCACTCCCTCAGTACTGACGCTCCGACAGTGCGGCACTCCCTCAGTACCGCACTGGAGTGTCAGTCTCTGACAGTGCAGCACTCCCTCAATACTGCACTGGAGTGTCAGTCTCTGACAGTGCAGCACGCCCTCAGTACCGCACTGGAGTGTCAGACTCTGACAGTGCAGCACGCCCTCAGTACCGCACTGGAGTGTCAGTCTCTGACAGTGCAGCACTACCTCAGTACCGCACTGGAGTGTCAGTCTCTGACAGTGCAGCACTCCCTCAAAACTGCACTGGAGTGTCAGTCTCTGACAATGCAGCACTCCCTCAATACCGCACTGGAATGTCAGTCTCCAACAGTGCAGCACTCCCTCAGTACCGCACTGGAGTGTCAGTCTCTGACAATGCAGCACTCCCTCAATACCGCACTGGAATGTCAGTCTCCAACAGTGCAGCACTCCCTCAGTATTGTACTGGAGTGTCAGTCTCTGACAGTGCAGCACTCCCTCAGTATTGTACTGGAGTGTCAGTCTCCGACAGTGCAGCACTCCCTCAGTACCACACTGGAGTGTCATGCTCTGACAGTGCAGCACTCCCTCAGTACAGCACTGGAGTGTCAGTCTCTGACAGTGCAGCACTCCCTCAATACCACACTGGAATGTCAGTCTCTGACAGTGCAACACTCCCTCAGTACCGCACTGGAGTGTCAGTCTCTGACAGTGCAGCACTCCTTCAGTACCGCACTGGAGTGTCAGTCTCTGACAGTGCAGCACGCCCTCAGTACCGCACTGGAGTGTCAGTCTCTGACAGTGCAGCACGCCCTCAGTACCGCACTGGAGTGTCAGTCTCTGACAGTGCAGCACTCCCTCAATACCGCACTGGAGTGTCAGTCTCTGACAGTGAAGCACTCCCTCAGTACTGCACTGGACTGTCAGTCTCTGACAGTGCAGCACTTCCTCAATACTGCATTGGAGTGTCAGTCTGGAGGGTCTGAACAGTCTCTGGGGAAGGACTTAGTGGAGAACTGGCCTTTCTGGAAGAATTAGAAGGAACAAAAGAGAGAGGGAGACATGACAGGAGAGAGCGAGGCAAGGGAAGAGAGGGGGAGAGAGATGGAAAAAGAGCAAAAGGGAGGAGGGAGGAAATGGAGAGGAGAGTGAGAGTGATGAGTGAGAGGGGGCAAATAAATGTGGGGAGAGAGAGGAGCAAAAGAGCGAGTGAATGGAGGAGGGAGGTAGCAGAGACAAGGAGAAAGAGAGAGAGAGGTGTAGGGAGAGATGGGGGGAGTGGGAGGTGGAAAAGAGGGAGTGAGAGAGAGAGACAGAGTGCGAGTGAAGGGGAAAGAGCAGGGGAAAGTGAAAGGGAAAGAGAGTGGGGGAGGGAGAAAAGCAGAAAGTGAGAGAGAGAGAGGGAAGGGAGAGAGAAAGAGGACGTGACGGAGGGCTGAGGGGAGAGGGGAAGAGATGGGGAGGTGGCGCGGGGGGAAGGGGGAGGGGAACGAGACAGTGGGAGGGAAGGAGGGGTATAAATGTTCACAGAAACACTTTGGTGGGACACCAGCAATTACTAACTCTCTGGGGAACCCAAGTTGGTAAAGAATATCTCACGTCCGAGAAGGACCAGCAGTGGGGGTGGGAGGGGGTTGGAGGGAGATCCTGAGTAATACCAGCCATAAACTAAGCAGCATTCTCTCAGCAGGCAGCCAGCATTAGTCAGTGAGTGACTACAGCCACTTCAATAGGCAGATTAACCCGCACTCTGTGAATCAATCCCCCCCCCACCTTCCTTACCACCCTCACCCTAACCCTTGCAACATGCCAAAATGAAACCTCACCACCAACCGCCCCCCCCCCCCCCCAGTCCATTTTCATTCTCCCATTCTGCCTGCGATCTTTCCCTGGGTTTGTTCCGCTGTCATGTGAAATGGAGGAGGCTTAAATCAGCCAGAGAGTGGTGAATAGAGACAAAAGGAGCTTGGAAGGTGGGGGCTGCCCACCCGGTGTGATCTCTGCACCTGCAGCCCTTCCTCAATGATTTGACCCATTGCCAATTAAAGAGACACTCTCCCCTTTGTCCCGGCTGTGAGGAATGGGCAGTGGGGGGTGAAGGGTGGGGGGGGGGGGGGAATTATTACCAGTTGCCCTTTGATTTATACCTGGCCTCTTCCTGCTTCACACTGTGTGTGTGTGTGTGAGAGAGTGTACGTGTGAGTGTATGAATGTGTGTATGTGAGTGTGTGTGTGTGAGTGTATGTGTCTGTGAGTGAGTGTATGAACGTGTGTATGAGTGAGTGTGTGAGTGTGTGTGAGTGTATGTGTGTGTGTGTGAGTGAGTGTGTAAGTGAGTGAGTGAGAGTGTATGTGTCTGTGTCTGTGGGTGAGTGTGTGAATGTGTGTGTGTGAGTGTATGAGTGAGTGCGTGTGTGTGTGTGTGTGTGGGAATGAGTGTGTGTGTGTATGAGTGAGTGATTGTGAGTGAGTGTGTGTGTGAGTGTGAGTGAGTGAGTGTGATTGTGTGAGTGCGTGTGAGAGTGAGTGAGTGTATGTGTATGCGAGTGAGTGTGTGAGGAGTGCGAGTGAGTGTTACTGTGTGAGTGATTATGTGAGGAGTGTGTGAGTGAGTGTGAGTGTGTGAGGAGTGCGAGTGAGTGTTACTGTGTGAGTGATTATGTGAGGAGTGTGTGAGTGAGTGTGAGTGTGTGAGGAGTGCGAGTGAGTGTGATTGTGTGAGTGATTATGTGAGGAGTGTGAGTGTGTGAGGAGTGTGAGTGAGTGTGATTGTGTGAGTGCGTGTGAGAGTGAGTGAGTGTATGTGTATGCGAGTGAGTGTGTGAGGAGTGCAAGTGAGTGTTACTGTGTGAGTGATTATGTGAGGAGTGTGTGAGTGAGTGTGAGTGTGTGAGTGATTATGTGAGGAGTGTGCGAGTGAGTGTGATTGTGTGAGTGATTATGTGAGGAGTGTGTGAGTGAGTGTGAGTGTGTGAGGAGTGCGAGTGAGTGTGATTGTGTGAGTGATTATGTGAGGAGTGTGTGAGTGAGTGTGAGTGTGTGAGGAGTGCGAGTGAGTGTGATTGTGTGAGTGATTATGTGAGGAGTGTGTGAGTGAGTGTGAGTGTGTGAGGAGTGCGAGTGAGTGTGATTGTGTGAGTGATTATGTGAGGAGTGTGTGAGTGAGTGTGTGTGTGTGAGGAGTGCGAGTGAGTGTGAGTGTGTGAGTGATTATGTGAGGAGTGTGTGAGTGAGTGTGAGTGTGTGAGGAGTGCGAGTGAGTGTGATTGTGTGAGTGATTATGTGAGGAGTGTGTGAGTGAGTGTGAGTGTGTGAGGAGTGCGAGTGAGTGTGTGTGTGAGTGATTATGTGAGGAGTGTGTGAGTGAGTGTGAGTGTGTGAGGAGTGCGAGTGAGTGTGTGTGTTAGTGATTATGTGAGGAGTGTGTGAGTGAGTGTGAGTGTGTGAGGAGTGCGAGTGAGTGTGAGTGTGTGAGGAGTGCGAGTGAGTGTGACTGTGTGAGTGATTATGTGAGGAGTGTGTGTGAGTGTGTGTGAGGAGTGTGAGTGAGTGTGACTGTGTGAGTGATTATGTGAGGAGTGTGTGTGAGTGTGAGTGTGTGAGGAGTGCGAGTGAGTGTGACTGTGTGAGTGATTATGTGAGGAGTGTGTGAGTGAGTGTGTGTGTGTGAGGAGTGCGAGTGAGTGTGATTGTGTGAGTGATTATGTGAGGAGTGTGTGAGTGAGTGTGTGTGAGGAGTGCGAGTGAGTGTGAGTGTGTGAGTGATTATGTGAGGAGTGTGTGAGTGTGAGTGTGTGAGGAGTGCGAGTGAGTGTGACTGTGTGAGTGATTATGTGAGGAGCGTGAGTGAGTGTGAGTGTGTGAGGAGTGGTGTGAGTGTGATTGTGTGAGTGATTATGTGAGGAGTGTGTGAGTGAGTGTGAGTGTGTGAGGAGTGCGAGTGAGTGTGATTGTGTGAGTGATTATGTGAGGAGTGTGTGAGTGAGTGTGAGTGTGTGAGGAGTGCGAATGAGTGTGATTGTGTGAGTGATTATGTGAGGAGTGTGTGAGTGAGTGTGAGTGTGTGAGGAGTGCGAGTGAGTGTGATTGTGTGAGTGATTATGTGAGGAGTGTGTGAGTGAGTGTGAGTGTGTGAGGAGTGTGTGAGTGAGTGTGATTGTGTGAGTGATTATGTGAGGAGTGTGTGAGTGAGTGTGAGTGTGTGAGGAGTGCGAGTGAGTGTGATTGTGTGAGTGATTATGTGAGGAGTGTGTGAGTGAGTGTGAGTGTGTGAGGAGTGCGAGTGAGTGTGACTGTGTGAGTGATTATGTGAGGAGTGTGTGAGTGAGTGTGAGTGTGTGAGGAGTGTGTGAGTGAGTGTGAGTGAGTGTGTGTGTGAGGAGTGTGTGAGTGAGTGTGAGTGTGTGAGGAGTGTGTGAGTGAGTGTGAGTGTGTGAGGAGTGTGTGAGTGAGTGTGAGTGTGTGAGTGAGTGTGTGTGTGAGGAGTGTGTGAGTGAGTGTGAGTGTGTGAGGAGTGTGTGAGTGAGTGTGAGTGTGTGAGGAGTGTGTGAGTGAGTGTGAGTGTGTGAGGAGTGTGTGAGTGAGTGTGAGTGTGTGCGGAGTGTGTGAGTGAGTGTGAGTGTGTGAGGAGTGTGTGAGTGAGTGTGAGTGTGTGAGGAGTGTGTGAGTGTGTGTGTGAGGAGTGTGTGAGTGAGTGTGTGTGTGAGGAGTGTGTGAGTGAGTGTGAGTGTGTGAGGAGTGTGTGAGTGAGTGTGTGTGTGAGGAGTGTGTGAGTGAGTGTGAGTGAGTGTGAGTGTGTGAGGAGTGTGAGTGAGTGTGTGTGTGAGGAGTGTGTGAGTGAGTGTGAGTGTGTGAGGAGTGTGTGAGAAAGTGTGAGTGTGTGAGGAGTGTGTGAGTGAGTGTGAGTGTGTGAGGAGTGTGTGAGTGAGTGTGAGTGAGTGTGTGTGTGAGTGATTGTGTGAGGAGTGTGTGAGTGAGTGTGAGTGAGTGTGAGTGATTATGTGAGGAGTGTGTGAGTGAGTGTGAGTGTGTGAGTGTGTGAGGAGTGTGTGTGAGTGTGAGTGAGTGTGAGTGTGTGAGGAGTGTGTGAGTGAGTGTGTGTGTGAGGAGTGTGTGAGTGAGTGTGAGTGTGTGAGGAGTGTGTGAGTGAGTGTGAGTGTGTGAGTGTGTGAGGAGTGTGTGAGTGAGTGTGAGTGAGTGTGAGTGTGTGAGGAGTGTGTGAGTGAGTGTGAGTGTGTGAGGAGTGTGTGAGTGAGTGTGAGTGAGTGTGAGTGTGTGAGGAGTGTGTGAGTGAGTGTGAGTGTGTGAGGAGTGTGTGAGTGAGTGTGAGTGTGTGAGGAGTGTGTGAGTGAGTGTGAGTGTGTGAGTGAGTGTGAGTGTGTGAGGAGTGTGTGAGTGAGTGTGAGTGTGTGAGGAGTGTGTGAGTGAGTGTGAGTGTGTGAGGAGTGTGTGTGAGTGTGAGTGTGTGAGGAGTGTGTGAGTGAGTGTGAGTGTGTGTGGAGTGTGTGAGTGAGTGTGTGTGTGAGGAGTGTGTGAGTGAGTGTGTGTGTGAGGAGTGTGTGAGTGAGTGTGAGTGTGTGAGGAGTGTGTGAGTGAGTGTGAGTGTGTGAGGAGTGTGTGAGTGAGTGTGAGTGAGTGTGAGTGTGTGAGTGAGTGTGAGTGTGTGAGGAGTGTGTGAGTGAGTGTGTGTGTGAGGAGTGTGTGAGTGAGTGTGAGTGTGTGAGGAGTGTGTGAGTGAGTGTGAGTGTGTGAGGAGTGTGTGAGTGAGTGTGAGTGAGTGTGAGTGTGTGAGTGATTATGTGAGGAGTGTGTGAGTGAGTGTGAGTGAGTGTGAGTGTGTGAGTGATTATGTGAGGAGTGTGTGAGTGAGTGTGAGTGTGAGGAGTGCGAGTGAGTGTGATTGTGTGAGTGATTATGTGAGGAGTGTGTGAGTGAGTGTGAGTGTGTGAGGAGTGCGAGTGAGTGTGATTGTGTGAGTGATTATGTGAGGAGTGTGTGAGTGAGTGTGTGTGTGAGGAGTGCGAGTGAGTGTGACTGTGTGAGTGATTATGTGAGGAGTGTGTGAGTGTGAGTGTGTGAGGAGTGTGTGAGTGAGTGTGAGTGTGTGAGGAGTGTGTGAGTGAGTGTGAGTGTGTGAGGAGTGTGTGAGTGAGTGTGAGTGTGTGAGGAGTGTGTGAGTGAGTGTGAGTGTGTGAGTGAGTGTGAGTGTGTGAGGAGTGTGTGAGTGAGTGTGAGTGTGTGAGGAGTGTGTGAGTGAGTGTGAGTGTGTGAGGAGTGTGTGAGTGAGTGTGAGTGTGTGAGGAGTGTGTGTGAGTGTGAGTGTGTGAGGAGTGTGTGAGTGAGTGTGAGTGTGTGAGGAGTGTGTGAGTGAGTGTGTGTGTGAGGAGTGTGTGAGTGAGTGTGAGTGTGTGAGGAGTGTGTGAGTGAGTGTGAGTGTGTGAGGAGTGTGTGAGTGAGTGTGAGTGAGTGTGAGTGTGTGAGGAGTGTGTGAGTGAGTGTGTGTGTGAGGAGTGTGTGAGTGAGTGTGAGTGTGTGAGTGAGTGTGAGTGTGTGAGGAGTGTGTGAGTGAGTGTGAGTGTGTGAGGAGTGTGTGAGTGAGTGTGAGTGAGTGTGAGTGTGTGAGTGATTATGTGAGGAGTGTGTGAGTGAGTGTGAGTGAGTGTGAGTGATTATGTGAGGAGTGTGTGAGTGAGTGTGTGTGTGTGAGGAGTGCGAGTGAGTGTGATTGTGTGAGTGATTATGTGAGGAGTGTGTGAGTGAGTGTGTGTGAGGAGTGCGAGTGAGTGTGAGTGTGTGAGTGATTATGTGAGGAGTGTGTGAGTGTGAGTGTGTGAGGAGTGCGAGTGAGTGTGATTGTGTGAGTGATTATGTGAGGAGCGTGAGTGAGTGTGAGTGTGTGAGGAGTGTGTGAGTGTGATTGTGTGAGTGATTATGTGAGGAGTGTGTGAGTGAGTGTGAGTGTGTGAGGAGTGCGAGTGAGTGTGATTGTGTGAGTGATTATGTGAGGAGTGTGTGAGTGAGTGTGAGTGTGTGAGGAGTGCGAATGAGTGTGATTGTGTGAGTGATTATGTGAGGAGTGTGTGAGTGAGTGTGAGTGTGTGAGGAGTGCGAGTGAGTGTGATTGTGTGAGTGATTATGTGAGGAGTGTGTGAGTGAGTGTGAGTGTGTGAGGAGTGTGTGAGTGAGTGTGATTGTGTGAGTGATTATGTGAGGAGTGTGTGAGTGAGTGTGAGTGTGTGAGGAGTGCGAGTGAGTGTGATTGTGTGAGTGATTATGTGAGGAGTGTGTGAGTGAGTGTGAGTGTGTGAGGAGTGCGAGTGAGTGTGACTGTGTGAGTGATTATGTGAGGAGTGTGTGAGTGAGTGTGAGTGTGTGAGGAGTGTGTGAGTGAGTGTGAGTGAGTGTGTGTGTGAGGAGTGTGTGAGTGAGTGTGAGTGTGTGAGGAGTGTGTGAGTGAGTGTGAGTGTGTGAGGAGTGTGTGAGTGAGTGTGAGTGTGTGAGTGAGTGTGTGTGTGAGGAGTGTGTGAGTGAGTGTGAGTGTGTGAGGAGTGTGTGAGTGAGTGTGAGTGTGTGAGGAGTGTGTGAGTGAGTGTGAGTGTGTGAGGAGTGTGTGAGTGAGTGTGAGTGTGTGCGGAGTGTGTGAGTGAGTGTGAGTGTGTGAGGAGTGTGTGAGTGAGTGTGAGTGTGTGAGGAGTGTGTGTGAGTGTGTGTGTGAGGAGTGTGTGAGTGAGTGTGTGTGTGAGGAGTGTGTGAGTGAGTGTGAGTGTGTGAGGAGTGTGTGAGTGAGTGTGAGTGTGTGAGGAGTGTGTGAGTGAGTGTGAGTGAGTGTGAGTGTGTGAGGAGTGTGAGTGAGTGTGTGTGTGAGGAGTGTGTGAGTGAGTGTGAGTGTGTGAGGAGTGTGTGAGTGAGTGTGAGTGTGTGAGGAGTGTGTGAGTGAGTGTGAGTGTGTGAGGAGTGTGTGAGTGAGTGTGAGTGAGTGTGTGTGTGAGTGATTGTGTGAGGAGTGTGTGAGTGAGTGTGAGTGAGTGTGAGTGATTATGTGAGGAGTGTGTGAGTGAGTGTGAGTGTGTGAGTGTGTGAGGAGTGTGTGTGAGTGTGAGTGAGTGTGAGTGTGTGAGGAGTGTGTGAGTGAGTGTGTGTGTGAGGAGTGTGTGAGTGAGTGTGAGTGTGTGAGGAGTGTGTGAGTGAGTGTGAGTGTGTGAGTGTGTGAGGAGTGTGTGAGTGAGTGTGAGTGAGTGTGAGTGTGTGAGGAGTGTGTGAGTGAGTGTGAGTGTGTGAGGAGTGTGTGAGTGAGTGTGAGTGAGTGTGAGTGTGTGAGGAGTGTGTGAGTGAGTGTGAGTGTGTGAGGAGTGTGTGAGTGAGTGTGAGTGTGTGAGGAGTGTGTGAGTGAGTGTGAGTGTGTGAGAGAGTGTGAGTGTGTGAGGAGTGTGTGAGTGAGTGTGAGTGTGTGAGGAGTGTGTGAGTGAGTGTGAGTGTGTGAGGAGTGTGTGTGAGTGTGAGTGTGTGAGGAGTGTGTGAGTGAGTGTGAGTGTGTGAGGAGTGTGTGAGTGAGTGTGTGTGTGAGGAGTGTGTGAGTGAGTGTGTGTGTGAGGAGTGTGTGAGTGAGTGTGAGTGTGTGAGGAGTGTGTGAGTGAGTGTGAGTGTGTGAGGAGTGTGTGAGTGAGTGTGAGTGAGTGTGAGTGTGTGAGTGAGTGTGAGTGTGTGAGGAGTGTGTGAGTGAGTGTGTGTGTGAGGAGTGTGTGAGTGAGTGTGAGTGTGTGAGGAGTGTGTGAGTGAGTGTGAGTGTGTGAGGAGTGTGTGAGTGAGTGTGAGTGAGTGTGAGTGAGTGTGAGTGTGTGAGTGATTATGTGAGGAGTGTGTGAGTGAGTGTGAGTGAGTGTGAGTGTGTGAGTGATTATGTGAGGAGTGTGTGAGTGAGTGTGAGTGTGAGGAGTGCGAGTGAGTGTGATTGTGTGAGTGATTATGTGAGGAGTGTGTGAGTGAGTGTGAGTGTGTGAGGAGTGCGAGTGAGTGTGATTGTGTGAGTGATTATGTGAGGAGTGTGTGAGTGAGTGTGTGTGTGAGGAGTGCGAGTGAGTGTGACTGTGTGAGTGATTATGTGAGGAGTGTGTGAGTGTGAGTGTGTGAGGAGTGTGTGAGTGAGTGTGAGTGTGTGAGGAGTGTGTGAGTGAGTGTGAGTGTGTGAGGAGTGTGTGAGTGAGTGTGAGTGTGTGAGGAGTGTGTGAGTGAGTGTGAGTGTGTGAGTGAGTGTGAGTGTGTGAGGAGTGTGTTAGTGAGTGTGAGTGTGTGAGGAGTGTGTGAGTGAGTGTGAGTGTGTGAGGAGTGTGTGTGAGTGTGAGTGTGTGAGGAGTGTGTGAGTGAGTGTGAGTGTGTGAGGAGTGTGTGAGTGAGTGTGTGTGTGAGGAGTGTGTGAGTGAGTGTGAGTGTGTGAGGAGTGTGTGAGTGAGTGTGAGTGTGTGAGGAGTGTGTGAGTGAGTGTGAGTGAGTGTGAGTGTGTGAGGAGTGTGTGAGTGAGTGTGTGTGAGGAGTGTGTGAGTGAGTGTGAGTGTGTGAGTGAGTGTGAGTGTGTGAGGAGTGTGTGAGTGAGTGTGAGTGTGTGAGGAGTGTGTGAGTGAGGGTGAGTGAGTATGAGTGTGTGAGTGATTATGTGAGGAGTGTGTGAGTGTGAGTGAGTGTGAGTGATTATGTGAGGAGTGTGTGAGTGAGTGTGTGTGTGAGTGTGTGAGGAGTGTGTGAGTGAGTGTGAGTGAGTGTGTGAGGAGTGTGTGAGTGAGTGTGAGTGTGTGAGGAGTGTGTGAGTGAGTGTGAGTGTGTGAGGAGTGTGTGAGTGAGTGTGAGTGTGTGAGTGTGTGAGGAGTGTGTGAGTGAGTGTGAGTGAGTGTGAGTGTGTGAGGAGTGTGTGAGTGAGTGTGTGTGTGAGGAGTGTGTGAGTGAGTGTGAGTGAGTGTGAGTGTGTGAGGAGTGTGTGAGTGAGTGTGTGTGAGGAGTGTGTGAGTGAGTGTGTGTGTGAGGAGTGTGTGAGTGAGTGTGAGTGTGTGAGTGAGTGTGAGTGTGTGAGGAGTGTGTGAGTGAGTGTGAGTGTGTGAGGAGTGTGTGAGTGAGTGTGAGTGTGTGAGGAGTGTGTGTGAGTGTGAGTGTGTGAGGAGTGTGTGAGTGAGTGTGAGTGTGTGAGGAGTGTGTGAGTGTGAGTGTGTGAGGAGTGTGTGAGTGAGTGTGTGTGTGAGGAGTGTGTGAGTGAGTGTGAGTGTGTGAGGAGTGTGTGAGTGAGTGTGAGTGTGTGAGGAGTGTGTGAGTGAGAGTGAGTGTGTGAGGAGTGTGTGAGTGAGTGTGAGTGAGTGTGAGTGTGTGAGGAGTGTGTGAGTGAGTGTGAGTGTGTGAAGAGTGTGTGAGTGAGTGTGTGTGTGAGGAGTGTGTGAGTGAGTGAGTGTGTGAGGAGTGTGTGAGTGAGTGTGAGTGTGTGAGGAGTGTGTGAGTGAGTGTGAGTGAGTGTGAGTGTGTGAGTGATTATGTGAGGAGTGTGTGAGTGAGTGTGAGTGAGTGTGAGTGTGTGAGTGATTATGTGAGGAGTGTGTGAGTGAGTGTGTGTGTGTGAGTGTGTGAGGAGTGTGTGAGTGAGTGTGAGTGTGTGAGGAGTGTGAGTGAGTGTGAGTGTGTGAGGAGTGTGTGAGTGAGTGTGAGTGTGTGAGTGATTATGTGAGGAGTGTGTGAGTGAGTGTGAGTGTGTGAGGAGTGCGAGTGAGTGTGAGTGTGTGAGTGATTATGTGAGGAGTGTGTGAGTGAGTGTGAGTGTGTGAGGAGTGCGAGTGAGTGTGATTGTGTGAGTGATTATGTGAGGAGTGTGTGAGTGAGTGTGAGTGTGTGAGTGAGTGTGAGTGAGTGTGAGTGTGTGAGTGATTATGTGAGGAGTGTGTGAGTGAGTGTGAGTGTGTGAGGAGTGTGTGAGTGAGTGTGAGTGTGTGAGGAGTGTGTGAGTGAGTGTGTGAGTGAGTGTGAGTGTGTGAGGAGTGTGTGAGTGAGTGTGATTATGTGAGGAGTGTGTGTGAGTGTGAGTGTGTGAGGAGTGCGAGTGAGTGTGATTGTGTGAGTGATTATGTGAGGAGTGTGTGAGTGAGTGTGAGTGTGTGAGTGAGTGTGAGTGAGTGTGTGAGTGATTATGTGAGGAGTGTGTGAGTGAGTGTGAGTGTGTGAGGAGTGTGTGAGTGAGTGTGAGTGTGTGAGGAGTGTGTGAGGAGTGTGTGAGTGAGTGTGTGTGTGAGGAGTGTGTGTGAGTGTGATTATGTGAGGAGTGTGTGAGTGAGTGTGAGTGTGTGAGGAGTGCGAGTGAGTGTGATTGTGTGAGTGATTATGTGAGGAGTGTGTGAGTGAGTGTGAGTGTGTGAGGAGTGTGTGAGTGAGTGTGAGTGTGTGAGGAGTGTGTGAGTGAGTGTGAGTGAGTGTGTGTGTGAGGAGTGTGTGAGTGTGTGAGGAGTGTGTGAGTGAGTGTGAGTGTGTGAGGAGTGTGTGAGTGAGTGTGAGTGTGTGAGGAGTGTGTGTGAGTGAGTGTGAGTGTGTGAGGAGTGTGTGAGTGAGTGTGAGTGAGTGTGAGTGTGTGAGTGATTATGTGAGGAGTGTGTGAGTGAGTGTGAGTGAGTGTGAGTGATTATGTGAGGAGTGTGTGAGTGAGTGTGAGTGTGTGAGTGTGTGAGGAGTGTGAGTGAGTGTGAGTGTGTGAGGAGTGTGTGAGTGAGTGTGTGTGTGAGTGAGTGTGAGTGTGTGAGGAGTGTGTGAGTGAGTGTGAGTGTGTGAGGAGTGTGTGAGTGAGTGTGAGTGAGTGTGAGTGTGTGAGGAGTGTGTGAGTGAGTGTGAGTGTGTGAGGAGTGTGTGAGTGAGTGTGAGTGAGTGTGAGTGTGTGAGGAGTGTGTGAGTGAGTGTGAGGGTGTGAGGAGTGTGTGAGTGAGTGTGAGTGTGCGAGGAGTGTGTGAGTGAGTGTGAGTGTGTGAGTGAGTGTGAGTGTGTGAGGAGTGTGTGAGTGAGTGTGTGTGAGGAGTGAGTGAGTGTGAGTGTGTGAGGAGTGTGTGAGTGAGAGTGTGTGAGGAGTGTGTGAGTGAGTGTGAGTGTGTGAGGAGTGTGTGAGTGAGTGTGAGTGTGTGAGGAGTGTGTGAGTGAGTGTGTGTGTGAGGAGTGTGTGAGTGAGTGTGAGTGTGTGAGTGATTATGTGAGGAGTGTGTGAGTGAGTGTGTGTGTGTGAGTGTGTGAGGAGTGTGTGAGTGAGTGTGAGTGTGTGAGGAGTGTGAGTGAGTGTGAGTGTGTGAGGAGTGTGTGAGTGAGTGTGAGTGTGTGAGTGATTATGTGAGGAGTGTGTGAGTGAGTGTGAGTGTGTGAGGAGTGCGAGTGAGTGTGAGTGTGTGAGTGATTATGTGAGGAGTGTGTGAGTGAGTGTGAGTGTGTGAGGAGTGCGAGTGAGTGTGATTGTGTGAGTGATTATGTGAGGAGTGTGTGAGTGAGTGTGAGTGTGTGAGTGAGTGTGAGTGAGTGTGAGTGTGTGAGTGATTATGTGAGGAGTGTGTGAGTGAGTGTGAGTGTGTGAGGAGTGTGTGAGTGAGTGTGAGTGTGTGAGGAGTGTGTGAGTGAGTGTGTGAGTGAGTGTGAGTGTGTGAGGAGTGTGTGAGTGAGTGTGATTATGTGAGGAGTGTGTGTGAGTGTGAGTGTGTGAGGAGTGCGAGTGAGTGTGATTGTGTGAGTGATTATGTGAGGAGTGTGTGAGTGAGTGTGAGTGTGTGAGTGAGTGTGAGTGAGTGTGTGAGTGATTATGTGAGGAGTGTGTGAGTGAGTGTGAGTGTGTGAGGAGTGTGTGAGTGAGTGTGAGTGTGTGAGGAGTGTGTGAGGAGTGTGTGAGTGAGTGTGTGTGTGAGGAGTGTGTGTGAGTGTGATTATGTGAGGAGTGTGTGAGTGAGTGTGAGTGTGTGAGGAGTGCGAGTGAGTGTGATTGTGTGAGTGATTATGTGAGGAGTGTGTGAGTGAGTGTGAGTGTGTGAGGAGTGTGTGAGTGAGTGTGAGTGTGTGAGGAGTGTGTGAGTGAGTGTGAGTGAGTGTGTGTGTGAGGAGTGTGTGAGTGTGTGAGGAGTGTGTGAGTGAGTGTGAGTGTGTGAGGAGTGTGTGAGTGAGTGTGAGTGTGTGAGGAGTGTGTGTGAGTGAGTGTGAGTGTGTGAGGAGTGTGTGAGTGAGTGTGAGTGAGTGTGAGTGTGTGAGTGATTATGTGAGGAGTGTGTGAGTGAGTGTGAGTGAGTGTGAGTGATTATGTGAGGAGTGTGTGAGTGAGTGTGAGTGTGTGAGTGTGTGAGGAGTGTGAGTGAGTGTGAGTGTGTGAGGAGTGTGTGAGTGAGTGTGTGTGTGAGTGAGTGTGAGTGTGTGAGGAGTGTGTGAGTGAGTGTGAGTGTGTGAGGAGTGTGTGAGTGAGTGTGAGTGAGTGTGAGTGTGTGAGGAGTGTGTGAGTGAGTGTGAGTGTGTGAGGAGTGTGTGAGTGAGTGTGAGTGAGTGTGAGTGTGTGAGGAGTGTGTGAGTGAGTGTGAGGGTGTGAGGAGTGTGTGAGTGAGTGTGAGTGTGCGAGGAGTGTGTGAGTGAGTGTGAGTGTGTGAGTGAGTGTGAGTGTGTGAGGAGTGTGTGAGTGAGTGTGTGTGAGGAGTGAGTGAGTGTGAGTGTGTGAGGAGTGTGTGAGTGAGAGTGTGTGAGGAGTGTGTGAGTGAGTGTGAGTGTGTGAGGAGTGTGTGAGTGAGTGTGAGTGTGTGAGGAGTGTGTGAGTGAGTGTGTGTGTGAGGAGTGTGTGAGTGAGTGTGAGTGTGTGAGGAGTGTGTGAGTGAGTGTGAGTGTGTGAGGAGTGTGTGAGTGAGTGTGAGTGTGTGAGGAGTGTGTGAGTGAGTGTGAGTGTGTGAGGAGTGTGTGAGTGAGTGTGAGTGTGTGAGGAGTGTGTGAGTGAGTGTGAGTGTGTGAGGAGTGTGTGTGAGTGTGAGTGTGTGAGTGATTATGTGAGGAGTGTGTGAGTGAGTGTGTGTGAGGAGTGCGAGTGAGTGTGATTGTGTGAGTGATTATGTGAGGAGTGTGTGAGTGAGTGTGAGTGTGTGAGGAGTGCGAGTGAGTGTGACTGTGTGAGTGATTATGTGAGGAGTGTGTGAGTGAGTGTGTGTGTGAGGAGTGTGTGAGTGAGTGTGAGTGTGAGTGTGTGAGGAGTGTGTGAGTGAGTGTGAGTGTGTGAGGAGTGTGTGAGTGAGTGTGAGTGTGTGAGGAGTGTGTGAGTGAGTGTGAGTGTGTGAGTGAGTGTGTGTGTGAGGAGTGTGTGAGTGAGTGTGAGTGTGTGAGGAGTGTGTGAGTGAGTGTGAGTGTGTGAGGAGTGTGTGAGTGAGTGTGAGTGTGTGAGGAGTGTGTGAGTGAGTGTGAGTGTGTGCGGAGTGTGTGAGTGAGTGTGAGTGTGTGAGGAGTGTGTGAGTGAGTGTGAGTGTGTGAGGAGTGTGTGAGTGAGTGTGTGTGTGAGGAGTGTGTGAGTGAGTGTGAGTGTGTGAGTGAGTGTGAGTGTGTGAGGAGTGTGTGAGTGAGTGTGAGTTTGTGAGGAGTGTGTGAGTGAGTGTGAGTGAGTGTGAGTGTGTGAGTGATTATGTGAGGAGTGTGTGAGTGAGTGTGAGTGAGTGTGAGTGATTATGTGAGGAGTGTGTGAGTGAGTGTGTGTGTGAGTGTGTGAGGAGTGTGTGAGTGAGTGTGAGTGAGTGTGTGAGGAGTGTGTGAGTGAGTGTGAGTGTGTGAGGAGTGTGTGAGTGAGTGTGAGTGTGTGAGGAGTGTGTGAGTGAGTGTGAGTGTGTGAGTGTGTGAGGAGTGTGTGAGTGAGTGTGAGTGAGTGTGAGTGTGTGAGGAGTGTGTGAGTGAGTGTGTGTGTGAGGAGTGTGTGAGGAGTGTGTGAGTGAGTGTGAGTGAGTGTGAGTGTGTGTGAGTGTGTGAGTGAGTGTGTGTGTGAGTGTGAGTGTGTGAGTGAGTGTGAGTGAGTGTGAGTGTGTGAGGAGTGTGTGAGTGAGTGTGTGTGTGAGGAGTGTGTGAGTGAGTGTGAGTGTGTGAGGAGTGTGTGAGTGAGTGTGAGTGTGTGAGTGAGTGTGAGTGTGTGAGGAGTGTGTGAGTGAGTGTGAGTGTGTGAGGAGTGTGTGAGTGAGTGTGAGTGTGTGAGGAGTGTGTGTGAGTGTGAGTGTGTGAGGAGTGTGTGAGTGAGTGTGAGTGTGTGAGGAGTGTGTGAGTGTGAGTGTGTGAGGAGTGTGTGAGTGAGTGTGTGTGTGAGGAGTGTGTGAGTGAGTGTGAGTGTGTGAGGAGTGTGTGAGTGAGTGTGAGTGTGTGAGGAGTGTGTGAGTGAGTGGGAGTGTGTGAGGAGTGTGTGAGTGAGTGTGAGTGAGTGTGAGTGTGTGAGGAGTGTGTGAGTGAGTGTGAGTGTGTGAGGAGTGTGTGAGTGAGTGTGTGTGTGAGGAGTGTGTGAGTGAGTGAGTGTGTGAGGAGTGTGTGAGTGAGTGTGAGTGTGTGAGGAGTGTGTGAGTGAGTGTGAGTGAGTGTGAGTGTGTGAGTGATTATGTGAGGAGTGTGTGAGTGAGTGTGTGTGAGTGTGAGTGTGTGAGTGATTATGTGAGGAGTGTGTGAGTGTGTGTGTGTGAGTGTGTGAGGAGTGTGTGAGTGAGTGTGAGTGTGTGAGGAGTGTGAGTGAGTGTGAGTGTGTGAGGAGTGTGTGAGTGAGTGTGAGTGTGTGAGTGATTATGTGAGGAGTGTGTGAGTGAGTGTGAGTGTGTGAGGAGTGCGAGTGAGTGTGATTGTGTGAGTGATTATGTGAGGAGTGTGTGAGTGAGTGTGAGTGTGTGAGGAGTGCGAGTGAGTGTGAGTGTGTGAGTGATTATGTGAGGAGTGTGTGAGTGAGTGTGAGTGTGTGAGGAGTGTGAGTGAGTGTGATTGTGTGAGTGATTATGTGAGGAGTGTGTGAGTGAGTGTGAGTGTGTGAGTGAGTGTGAGTGAGTGTGAGTGTGTGAGTGATTATGTGAGGAGTGTGTGAGTGAGTGTGAGTGTGTGAGGAGTGTGTGAGTGAGTGTGTGTGTGAGGAGTGTGTGAGTGAGTGTGTGAGTGAGTGTGAGTGTGTGAGGAGTGTGTGAGTGAGTGTGATTATGTGAGGAGTGTGTGTGAGTGTGAGTGTGTGAGGAGTGCGAGTGAGTGTGATTGTGTGAGTGATTATGTGAGGAGTGTGTGAGTGAGTGTGAGTGTGTGAGTGAGTGTGAGTGAGTGTGTGAGTGATTATGTGAGGAGTGTGTGAGTGAGTGTGAGTGTGTGAGGAGTGTGTGAGTGAGTGTGAGTGTGTGAGGAGTGTGTGAGTGAGTGTGTGAGTGAGTGTGTGTGTGAGGAGTGTGTGTGAGTGTGATTATGTGAGGAGTGTGTGAGTGAGTGTGAGTGTGTGAGGAGTGCGAGTGAGTGTGATTGTGTGAGTGATTATGTGAGGAGTGTGTGAGTGAGTGTGAGTGTGTGAGGAGTGTGTGAGTGAGTGTGAGTGAGTGTGTGTGTGAGGAGTGTGTGAGTGTGTGAGGAGTGTGTGAGTGAGTGTGAGTGTGTGAGGAGTGTGTGAGTGAGTGTGAGTGTGTGAGGAGTGTGTGTGAGTGAGTGTGAGTGTGTGAGGAGTGTGTGAGTGAGTGTGAGTGAGTGTGAGTGTGTGAGTGATTATGTGAGGAGTGTGTGAGTGAGTGTGAGTGAGTGTGAGTGATTATGTGAGGAGTGTGTGAGTGAGTGTGAGTGTGTGAGTGTGTGAGGAGTGTGAGTGAGTGTGAGTGTGTGAGGAGTGTGTGAGTGAGTGTGTGTGTGAGTGAGTGTGAGTGTGTGAGGAGTGTGTGAGTGAGTGTGAGTGTGTGAGTGTGTGAGGAGTGTGTGAGTGAGTGTGAGTGAGTGTGTGTGTGAGGAGTGTGTGAGTGAGTGTGAGTGTGTGAGGAGTGTGTGAGTGAGTGTGAGTGAGTGTGAGTGTGTGAGGAGTGTGTGAGTGAGTGTGAGTGTGTGAGGAGTGTGTGAGTGAGTGTGAGTGTGTGAGTGAGTGTGAGTGTGTGAGGAGTGTGTGAGTGAGTGTGTGTGAGGAGTGAGTGAGTGTGAGTGTGTGAGGAGTGTGTGAGTGAGAGTGTGTGAGGAGTGTGTGAGTGAGTGTGAGTGTGTGAGGAGTGTGTGAGTGAGTGTGAGTGTGTGAGGAGTGTGTGAGTGAGTGTGTGTGTGAGGAGTGTGTGAGTGAGTGTGAGTGTGTGAGGAGTGTGTGAGTGAGTGTGAGTGTGTGAGGAGTGTGTGAGTGAGTGTGAGTGTGTGAGGAGTGTGTGAGTGAGTGTGAGTGTGTGAGGAGTGTGTGAGTGAGTGTGAGTGTGTGAGGAGTGTGTGAGTGAGTGTGAGTGTGTGAGGAGTGTGTGTGAGTGTGAGTGTGTGAGTGATTATGTGAGGAGTGTGTGAGTGAGTGTGTGTGAGGAGTGCGAGTGAGTGTGATTGTGTGAGTGATTATGTGAGGAGTGTGTGAGTGAGTGTGAGTGTGTGAGGAGTGCGAGTGAGTGTGATTGTGTGAGTGATTATGTGAGGAGTGTGTGAGTGAGTGTGAGTGTGTGAGTGTGAGTGAGTGTGAGTGTGTGAGTGATTATGTGAGGAGTGTGTGAGTGAGTGTGTGTGTGAGGAGTGTGTGAGTGACTGTGAGTGTGTGAGGAGTGTGTGAGTGAGTGTGTGAGTGAGTGTGAGTGTGTGAGGAGTGTGTGAGTGTGATTATGTGAGGAGTGTGTGAGTGAGTGTGAGTGTGTGAGGAGTGCGAGTGAGTGTGATTGTGTGAGTGATTATGTGAGGAGTGTGTGAGTGAGTGTGAGAGTGTGAGTGAGTGTGAGTGATTATGTGAGGAGTGTGTGAGTGAGTGTGTGTGTGAGTGTGTGAGGAGTGTGTGAGTGAGTGTGAGTGAGTGTGAGTGTGTGAGGAGTGTGTGAGTGAGTGTGAGTGTGTGAGGAGTGTGTGAGTGAGTGTGAGTGTGTGAGGAGTGTGTGAGTGAGTGTGAGTGTGTGAGTGTGTGAGGAGTGTGTGAGTGAGTGTGAGTGAGTGTGAGTGTGTGAGGAGTGTGTGAGTGAGTGTGTGTGTGAGGAGTGTGTGAGTGAGTGTGAGTGAGTGTGAGTGTGTGAGGAGTGTGTGAGTGAGTGTGTGTGTGAGGAGTGTGTGAGTGAGTGTGAGTGTGTGAGGAGTGTGTGAGTGAGTGTGAGTGTGTGAGTGAGTGTGAGTGTGTGAGGAGTGTGTGAGTGAGTGTGAGTGTGTGAGGAGTGTGTGAGTGAGTGTGAGTGTGTGAGGAGTGTGTGTGTGAGTGTGTGAGGAGTGTGTGTGAGTGTGAGTGTGTGAGGAGTGTGTGAGTGTGAGTGTGTGAGGAGTGTGTGAGTGAGTGTGTGTGTGAGGAGTGTGTGAGTGAGTGTGAGTGTGTGAGGAGTGTGTGAGTGAGTGTGAGTGTGTGAGGAGTGTGTGAGTGAGTGTGAGTGTGTGAGGAGTGTGTGAGTGAGTGTTAGTGAGTGTGAGTGTGTGAGGAGTGTGTGAGTGAGTGTGAGTGTGTGAGGAGTGTGTGAGTGAGTGTGTGTGTGAGGAGTGTGTGAGTGAGTGAGTGTGTGAGGAGTGTGTGAGTGAGTGTGTGTGTGAGGAGTGTGTGAGTGAGTGTGAGTGAGTGAGTGTGTGAGTGATTATGTGAGGAGTGTGTGAGTGAGTGTGAGTGAGTGTGAGTGTGTGAGTGATTATGTGAGGAGTGTGTGAGTGAGTGTGTGTGTGTGAGTGTGTGAGGAGTGTGTGAGTGAGTGTGAGTGTGTGAGGAGTGTGAGTGAGTGTGAGTGTGTGAGGAGTGTGTGAGTGAGTGAGTGTGTGAGTGATTATGTGAGGAGTGTGTGAGTGAGTGTGAGTGTGTGAGGAGTGCGAGTGAGTGTGATTGTGTGAGTGATTATGTGAGGAGTGTGTGAGTGAGTGTGAGTGTGTGAGGAGTGCGAGTGAGTGTGAGTGTGTGAGTGATTATGTGAGGAGTGTGTGAGTGAGTGTGAGTGTGTGAGGAGTGCGAGTGAGTGTGATTGTGTGAGTGATTATGTGAGGAGTGTGTGAGTGAGTGTGAGTGTGTGAGTGAGTGTGAGTGAGTGTGTGTGTGAGTGATTATGTGAGGAGTGTGTGAGTGAGTGTGAGTGTGTGAGGAGTGTGTGAGTGAGTGTGAGTGTGTGAGGAGTGTGTGAGTGAGTGTGTGAGTGAGTGTGAGTGTGTGAGGAGTGTGTGAGTGAGTGTGATTATGTGAGGAGTGTGTGTGAGTGTGAGTGTGTGAGGAGGGCGAGTGAGTGTGATTGTGTGAGTGATTATGTGAGGAGTGTGTGAGTGAGTGTGAGTGTGTGAGTGAGTGTGAGTGAGTGTGTGAGTGATTATGTGAGGAGTGTGTGAGTGAGTGTGAGTGTGTGAGGAGTGTGTGAGTGAGTGTGAGTGTGTGAGGAGTGTGTGAGTGAGTGTGTGAGTGTGTGTGTGAGGAGTGTGTGTGAGTGTGATTATGTGAGGAGTGTGTGAGTGAGTGTGAGTGTGTGAGGAGTGCGAGTGAGTGTGATTGTGTGAGTGATTATGTGAGGAGTGTGTGAGTGAGTGTGAGTGTGTGAGGAGTGTGTGAGTGAGTGTGAGTGTGTGAGGAGTGTGTGAGTGAGTGTGAGTGAGTGTGTGTGTGAGGAGTGTGTGAGTGTGTGAGGAGTGTGAGAGTGAGTGTGAGTGTGTGAGGAGTGTGTGAGTGAGTGTGTGTGTGAGGAGTGTGTGTGAGTGAGTGTGAGTGTGTGAGGAGTGTGTGAGTGAGTGAGTGAGTGTGAGTGTGTGAGTGATTATGTGAGGAGTGTGTGAGTGAGTGTGAGTGAGTGTGAGTGATTATGTGAGGAGTGTGTGAGTGAGTGTGAGTGTGTGTGTGTGAGGAGTGTGAGTGAGTGTGTGTGTGAGGAGTGTGTGAGTGAGTGTGTGTGTGAGTGAGTGTGAGTGTGTGAGGAGTGTGTGAGTGAGTGTGAGTGTGTGAGTGTGTGAGGAGTGTGTGAGTGAGTGTGAGTGAGTGTGAGTGTGTGAGGAGTGTGTGAGTGAGTGTGTGAGTGAGTGTGAGTGTGTGAGGAGTGTGTGAGTGAGTGTGAGTGTGTGAGGAGTGTGTGAGTGAGTGTGAGTGTGTGAGGAGTGTGTGAGTGAGTGTGAGTGTGTGAGGAGTGTGTGAGTGAGTGTGAGTGTGTGAGTGAGTGTGAGTGTGTGAGGAGTGTGTGAGTGAGTGTGTGTGAGGAGTGAGTGAGTGTGAGTGTGTGAGGAGTGTGTGAGTGAGAGTGTGTGAGGAGTGTGTGAGTGAGTGTGAGTGTGTGAGGAGTGTGTGAGTGAGTGTGAGTGTGTGAGGAGTGTGTGAGTGAGTGTGTGTGTGAGGAGTGTGTGAGTGAGTGTGAGTGTGTGAGGAGTGTGTGAGTGAGTGTGAGTGTGTGAGGAGTGTGTGAGTGAGTGTGAGTGTGTGAGGAGTGTGTGAGTGAGTGTGAGTGAGTGTGAGTGTGTGAGGAGTGTGTGAGTGAGTGTGAGTGTGTGAGGAGTGTGTGAGTGAGTGTGTGTGTGAGGAGTGTGTGAGTGAGTGAGTGTGTGAGGAGTGTGTGAGTGAGTGTGAGTGTGTGAGGAGTGTGTGAGTGAGTGTGAGTGAGTGTGAGTGTGTGAGTGATTATGTGAGGAGTGTGTGAGTGAGTGTGAGTGAGTGTGAGTGTGTGAGTGATTATGTGAGGAGTGTGTGAGTGTGTGTGTGTGAGTGTGTGAGGAGTGTGTGAGTGAGTGTGAGTGTGTGAGGAGTGTGAGTGAGTGTGAGTGTGTGAGGAGTGTGTGAGTGAGTGTGAGTGTGTGAGTGATTATGTGAGGAGTGTGTGAGTGAGTGTGAGTGTGTGAGGAGTGCGAGTGAGTGTGATTGTGTGAGTGATTATGTGAGGAGTGTGTGAGTGAGTGTGAGTGTGTGAGGAGTGCGAGTGAGTGTGAGTGTGTGAGTGATTATGTGAGGAGTGTGTGAGTGAGTGTGAGTGTGTGAGGAGTGCGAGTGAGTGTGATTGTGTGAGTGATTATGTGAGGAGTGTGTGAGTGAGTGTGAGTGTGTGAGTGAGTGTGAGTGAGTGTGAGTGTGTGTGATTATGTGAGGAGTGTGTGAGTGAGTGTGAGTGTGTGAGGAGTGTGTGAGTGAGTGTGTGTGTGAGGAGTGTGTGAGTGAGTGTGTGAGTGAGTGTGAGTGTGTGAGGAGTGTGTGAGTGAGTGTGATTATGTGAGGAGTGTGTGTGAGTGTGAGTGCGTGAGGAGTGCGAGTGAGTGTGATTGTGTGAGTGATTATGTGAGGAGTGTGTGAGTGAGTGTGAGTGTGTGAGTGAGTGTGAGTGAGTGTGTGAGTGATTATGTGAGGAGTGTGTGAGTGAGTGTGAGTGTGTGAGGAGTGTGTGAGTGAGTGTGAGTGTGTGAGGAGTGTGTGAGTGAGTGTGTGAGTGAGTGTGTGTGTGAGGAGTGTGTGTGAGTGTGATTATGTGAGGAGTGTGTGAGTGAGTGTGAGTGTGTGAGGAGTGCGAGTGAGTGTGATTGTGTGAGTGATTATGTGAGGAGTGTGTGAGTGAGTGTGAGTGTGTGAGGAGTGTGTGAGTGAGTGTGAGTGTGTGAGGAGTGTGTGAGTGAGTGTGTGTGTGAGGAGTGTGTGAGTGTGTGAGGAGTGTGTGAGTGAGTGTGAGTGTGTGAGGAGTGTGTGAGTGAGTGTGAGTGTGTGAGGAGTGTGTGTGAGTGAGTGTGAGTGTGTGAGGAGTGTGTGAGTGAGTGTGAGTGAGTGTGAGTGTGTGAGTGATTATGTGAGGAGTGTGTGAGTGAGTGTGAGTGAGTGTGAGTGATTATGTGAGGAGTGTGTGAGTGAGTGTGAGTGTGTGAGTGTGTGAGGAGTGTGAGTGAGTGTGAGTGTGTGAGGAGTGTGTGAGTGAGTGTGTGTGTGAGTGAGTGTGAGTGTGTGAGGAGTGTGTGAGTGAGTGTGAGTGTGTGAGTGTGTGAGGAGTGTGTGAGTGAGTGTGAGTGAGTGTGTGTGTGAGGAGTGTGTGAGTGAGTGTGAGTGTGTGAGGAGTGTGTGAGTGAGTGTGAGTGAGTGTGAGTGTGTGAGGAGTGTGTGAGTGAGTGTGAGTGTGTGAGGAGTGTGTGAGTGAGTGTGAGTGTGTGAGGAGTGTGTGAGTGAGTGTGAGTGTGTGAGTGAGTGTGAGTGTGTGAGGAGTGTGTGAGTGAGTGTGTGTGAGGAGTGAGTGAGTGTGAGTGTGTGAGGAGTGTGTGAGTGAGAGTGTGTGAGGAGTGTGTGAGTGAGTGTGAGTGTGTGAGGAGTGTGTGAGTGAGTGTGAGTGTGTGAGGAGTGTGTGAGTGAGTGTGTGTGTGAGGAGTGTGTGAGTGAGTGTGAGTGTGTGAGGAGTGTGTGAGTGAGTGTGTGTGTGAGGAGTGTGTGAGTGAGTGTGAGTGTGTGAGGAGTGTGTGAGTGAGTGTGAGTGTGTGAGGAGTGTGTGAGTGAGTGTGAGTGTGTGAGGAGTGTGTGAGTGAGTGTGAGTGTGTGAGGAGTGTGTGTGAGTGTGAGTGTGTGAGTGATTATGTGAGGAGTGTGTGAGTGAGTGTGTGTGAGGAGTGCGAGTGAGTGTGATTGTGTGAGTGATTATGTGAGGAGTGTGTGAGTGAGTGTGAGTGTGTGAGGAGTGCGAGTGAGTGTGATTGTGTGAGTGATTATGTGAGGAGTGTGTGAGTGAGTGTGAGTGTGTGAGTGTGAGTGAGTGTGAGTGTGTGAGTGATTATGTGAGGAGTGTGTGAGTGAGTGTGTGTGTGAGGAGTGTGTGAGTGACTGTGAGTGTGTGAGGAGTGTGTGAGTGAGTGTGTGAGTGAGTGTGAGTGTGTGAGGAGTGTGTGAGTGAGTGTGATTATGTGAGGAGTGTGTGAGTGAGTGTGAGTGTGTGAGGAGTGCGAGTGAGTGTGATTGTGTGAGTGATTATGTGAGGAGTGTGTGAGTGAGTGTGAGAGTGTGAGTGAGTGTGAGTGATTATGTGAGGAGTGTGTGAGTGAGTGTGTGTGTGAGTGTGTGAGGAGTGTGTGAGTGAGTGTGAGTGAGTGTGAGTGTGTGAGGAGTGTGTGAGTGAGTGTGAGTGTGTGAGGAGTGTGTGAGTGAGTGTGAGTGTGTGAGGAGTGTGTGAGTGAGTGTGAGTGTGTGAGTGTGTGAGGAGTGTGTGAGTGAGTGTGAGTGAGTGTGAGTGTGTGAGGAGTGTGTGAGTGAGTGTGTGTGTGAGGAGTGTGTGAGTGAGTGTGAGTGAGTGTGAGTGTGTGAGGAGTGTGTGAGTGAGTGTGTGTGTGAGGAGTGTGTGAGTGAGTGTGAGTGTGTGAGGAGTGTGTGAGTGAGTGTGAGTGTGTGAGTGAGTGTGAGTGTGTGAGGAGTGTGTGAGTGAGTGTGAGTGTGTGAGGAGTGTGTGAGTGAGTGTGAGTGTGTGAGGAGTGTGTGTGAGTGTGAGTGTGTGAGGAGTGTGTGAGTGAGTGTGAGTGTGTGAGGAGTGTGTGAGTGTGAGTGTGTGAGGAGTGTGTGAGTGAGTGTGTGTGTGAGGAGTGTGTGAGTGAGTGTGAGTGTGTGAGGAGTGTGTGAGTGAGTGTGAGTGTGTGAGGAGTGTGTGAGTGAGTGTGAGTGTGTGAGGAGTGTGTGAGTGAGTGTGAGTGAGTGTGAGTGTGTGAGGAGTGTGTGAGTGAGTGTGAGTGTGTGAGGAGTGTGTGAGTGAGTGTGTGTGTGAGGAGTGTGTGAGTGAGTGAGTGTGTGAGGAGTGTGTGAGTGAGTGTGTGTGTGAGGAGTGTGTGAGTGAGTGTGAGTGAGTGTGAGTGTGTGAGTGATTATGTGAGGAGTGTGTGAGTGAGTGTGAGTGAGTGTGAGTGTGTGAGTGATTATGTGAGGAGTGTGTGAGTGAGTGTGTGTGTGTGAGTGTGTGAGGAGTGTGTGAGTGAGTGTGAGTGTGTGAGGAGTGTGAGTGAGTGTGAGTGTGTGAGGAGTGTGTGAGTGTGTGAGTGTGTGAGTGATTATGTGAGGAGTGTGTGAGTGAGTGTGAGTGTGTGAGGAGTGCGAGTGAGTGTGATTGTGTGAGTGATTATGTGAGGAGTGTGTGAGTGAGTGTGTGTGAGGAGTGTGTGAGTGAGTGTGAGTGTGTGAGGAGTGTGAGTGAGTGTGAGTGTGTGAGGAGTGTGTGAGTGAGTGTGAGTGTGTGAGTGATTATGTGAGGAGTGTGTGAGTGAGTGTGAGTGTGTGAGGAGTGCGAGTGAGTGTGATTGTGTGAGTGATTATGTGAGGAGTGTGTGAGTGAGTGTGAGTGTGTGAGGAGTGTGAGTGAGTGTGAGTGTGTGAGTGATTATGTGAGGAGTGTGTGAGTGAGTGTGAGTGTGTGAGGAGTGCGAGTGAGTGTGATTGTGTGAGTGATTATGTGAGGAGTGTGTGAGTGAGTGTGAGTGTGTGAGTGAGTGTGAGTGAGTGTGTGTGTGTGAGTGATTATGTGAGGAGTGTGTGAGTGAGTGTGAGTGTGTGAGGAGTGTGTGAGTGAGTGTGTGTGTGAGGAGTGTGTGAGTGAGTGTGTGAGTGAGTGTGAGTGTGTGAGGAGTGTGTGAGTGAGTGTGATTATGTGAGGAGTGTGTGTGAGTGTGTGAGGAGTGCGAGTGAGTGTGATTGTGTGAGTGATTATGTGAGGAGTGTGTGAGTGAGTGTGAGTGTGTGAGTGAGTGTGAGTGAGTGTGTGAGTGATTATGTGAGGAGTGTGTGAGTGAGTGTGAGTGTGTGAGGAGTGTGTGAGTGAGTGTGAGTGTGTGAGGAGTGTGTGAGTGAGTGTGTGAGTGAGTGTGTGTGTGAGGAGTGTGTGTGAGTGTGATTATGTGAGGAGTGTGTGAGTGAGTGTGAGTGTGTGAGGAGTGCGAGTGAGTGTGATTGTGTGAGTGATTATGTGAGGAGTGTGTGAGTGAGTGTGAGTGTGTGAGGAGTGTGTGAGTGAGTGTGAGTGTGTGAGGAGTGTGTGAGTGAGTGTGAGTGAGTGTGTGTGTGAGGAGTGTGTGAGTGTGTGAGGAGTGTGTGAGTGAGTGTGAGTGTGTGAGGAGTGTGTGAGTGAGTGTGAGTGTGTGAGGAGTGTGTGTGAGTGAGTGTGAGTGTGTGAGGAGTGTGTGTGAGTGTGAGTGAGTGTGAGTGTGTGAGTGATTATGTGAGGAGTGTGTGAGTGAGTGTGAGTGAGTGTGAGTGATTATGTGAGGAGTGTGTGAGTGAGTGTGAGTGTGTGAGTGTGTGAGGAGTGTGAGTGAGTGTGAGTGTGTGAGGAGTGTGTGAGTGAGTGTGTGTGTGAGTGAGTGTGAGTGTGTGAGGAGTGTGTGAGTGAGTGTGAGTGTGTGAGTGTGTGAGGAGTGTGTGAGTGAGTGTGAGTGAGTGTGTGTGTGAGGAGTGTGTGAGTGAGTGTGAGTGTGTGAGGAGTGTGTGAGTGAGTGTGAGTGAGTGTGTGTGTGTGAGGAGTGTGTGAGTGAGTGTGAGTGTGTGAGGAGTGTGTGAGTGAGTGTGAGTGTGTGAGGAGTGTGTGTGAGTGAGTGTGAGTGTGTGAGTGAGTGTGAGTGTGAGGAGTGTGTGAGTGAGTGTGTGTGAGGAGTGAGTGAGTGTGAGAGTGTGAGAGTGTGTGAGTGAGATGTGAGTGAGTGAGTGTGAGTGTGAGTGTTGAGGAGTGTGTGAGTGAGTGGTGAGTGTGTGAGGAGTGTGTGTGGGAGTGTGTGTGTGAGAGTGTGTGAGTGTGTGTGTGTCTGTGTGAGTGAGGGTGTGTGTGTGTGAGTGTGTGTGTGAGAGTGTGTGAGTGAGTGTGAGTGTGTGAGTATGTGTGTGTGAGAGAGTGTGAGTGTGTGAGATGTGTGAGTGAGTGTGAGAGTGAGTGAGAGTGTGTGAGTGAGTGTAGAGTGTGTGAGGAGTGTGTGTGTGTGTGTGAGTGTGTTGTGAGGAGTGTGTGAGTGAGTGTGTGGAGGAGTGCGATGAGTGTGAGTGTGTGAGTGATTATGTGAGAGTGTGTGAGTGAGTGTGAGTGTGTGAGGAGTGCGAGTGAGTGTGATTGTGTGAGTGATTATGTGAGGAGTGTGTGAGTGAGTGTGAGTGTGTGAGTGAGTGTGAGTGTGTGAGTGATTATGTGAGGAGTGTGTGAGTGAGTGTGTGTGTGAGGAGTGTGTGAGTGAGTGTGAGTGTGTGAGGAGTGTGTGAGTGAGTGTGTGAGTGAGTGTGAGTGTGTGAGGAGTGTGTGAGTGAGTGTGATTATGTGAGGAGTGTGTGAGTGAGTGTGAGTGTGTGAGGAGTGCGAGTGAGTGTGATTGTGTGAGTGATTATGTGAGGAGTGTGTGAGTGAGTGTGAGTGAGTGTGAGTGTGTGAGTGATTATGTGAGGAGTGTGTGAGTGAGTGTGAGTGTGTGTGTGTGAGGAGTGTGTGAGTGAGTGAGTGAGTGTGAGTGTGTGAGGAGTGTGTGAGTGAGTGTGAGTGTGTGAGGAGTGTGTGAGTGAGTGTGAGTGTGTGAGGAGTGTGTGAGTGAGTGTGAGTGTGTGAGTGTGTGAGGAGTGTGTGAGTGAGTGTGAGTGAGTGTGAGTGTGTGAGGAGTGTGTGAGTGAGTGTGTGTGTGAGGAGTGTGTGAGTGAGTGTGAGTGAGTGTGAGTGTGTGAGGAGTGTGTGAGTGAGTGTGTGTGTGAGGAGTGTGTGAGTGAGTGTGAGTGTGTGAGGAGTGTGTGTGAGTGTGAGTGTGTGAGTGAGTGTGAGTGTGTGAGGAGTGTGTGAGTGAGTGTGAGTGTGTGAGGAGTGTGTGAGTGAGTGTGAGTGTGTGAGGAGTGTGTGTGAGTGTGAGTGTGTGAGGAGTGTGTGAGTGAGTGTGAGTGTGTGAGGAGTGTGTGAGTGTGAGTGTGTGAGGAGTGTGTGAGTGAGTGTGTGTGTGAGGAGTGTGTGAGTGAGTGTGAGTGTGTGAGGAGTGTGTGAGTGAGTGTGAGTGTGTGAGGAGTGTGTGAGTGAGTGTGAGTGTGTGAGGAGTGTGTGAGTGAGTGTGAGTGAGTGTGAGTGTGTGAGGAGTGTGTGAGTGAGTGTGAGTGTGTGAGGAGTGTGTGAGTGAGTGTGTGTGTGAGGAGTGTGTGAGTGAGTGAGTGTGTGAGGAGTGTGTGAGTGAGTGTGTGTGTGAGGAGTGTGTGAGTGAGTGTGAGTGAGTGTGAGTGTGTGAGTGATTATGTGAGGAGTGTGTGAGTGAGTGTGAGTGAGTGTGAGTGTGTGAGTGATTATGTGAGGAGTGTGTGAGTGAGTGTGTGTGTGTGAGTGTGTGAGGAGTGTGTGAGTGAGTGTGAGTGTGTGAGGAGTGTGAGTGAGTGTGAGTGTGTGAGGAGTGTGTGAGTGTGTGAGTGTGTGAGTGATTATGTGAGGAGTGTGTGAGTGAGTGTGAGTGTGTGAGGAGTGCGAGTGAGTGTGATTGTGTGAGTGATGTGAGGAGTGTGTGAGTGAGTGTGAGTGTGTGAGGAGTGCGAGTGAGTGTGAGTGTGTGAGTGATTATGTGAGGAGTGTGTGAGTGAGTGTGAGTGTGTGAGGAGTGCGAGTGAGTGTGATTGTGTGAGTGATTATGTGAGGAGTGTGAGTGAGTGTGAGTGTGTGAGTGAGTGTGAGTGAGTGTGTGTGTGAGTGATTATGTGAGGAGTGTGTGAGTGAGTGTGAGTGTGTGAGGAGTGTGTGAGTGAGTGTGAGTGTGTGAGGAGTGTGTGAGTGAGTGTGTGAGTGAGTGTGAGTGTGTGAGGAGTGTGTGAGTGAGTGTGATTATGTGAGGAGTGTGTGTGAGTGTGAGTGTGTGAGGAGTGCGAGTGAGTGTGATTGTGTGAGTGATTATGTGAGGAGTGTGTGAGTGAGTGTGAGTGTGTGAGTGAGTGTGAGTGAGTGTGTGAGTGATTATGTGAGGAGTGTGTGAGTGAGTGTGAGTGTGAGGAGTGTGTGAGTGAGTGTGAGTGTGTGAGGAGTGTGTGAGTGAGTGTGTGAGTGAGTGTGTGTGTGTGAGGAGTGTGTGTGAGTGTGATTATGTGAGGAGTGTGTGAGTGAGTGTGAGTGTGTGAGGAGTGCGAGTGAGTGTGATTGTGTGAGTGATTATGTGAGGAGTGTGTGAGTGAGTGTGAGTGTGTGAGGAGTGTGTGTGTGAGTGTGAGTGTGTGAGGAGTGTGTGAGTGAGTGTGAGTGAGTGTGTGTGTGAGGAGTGTGTGAGTGTGTGAGGAGTGTGTGAGTGAGTGTGAGTGTGTGAGGAGTGTGTGAGTGAGTGTGGTGTGTGAGGAGTGTGTGTGAGTGAGTGTGAGTGTGTGAGGAGTGTGTGTGAGTGTGAGTGAGTGTGAGTGTGTGAGTGATTATGTGAGGAGTGTGTGAGTGAGTGTGAGTGAGTGTGAGTGATTATGTGAGGAGTGTGTGAGTGAGTGTGAGTGTGTGTGTGTGAGGAGTGTGAGTGAGTGTGAGTGTGTGAGGAGTGTGTGAGTGAGTGTGTGTGTGAGTGAGTGTGAGTGTGTGAGGAGTGTGTGAGTGAGTGTGAGTGTGTGAGTGTGTGAGGAGTGTGTGAGTGAGTGTGAGTGAGTGTGAGTGTGTGAGGAGTGTGTGAGTGAGTGTGAGTGTGTGAGGAGTGTGTGAGTGAGTGTGAGTGAGTGAGTGTGTGAGGAGTGTGTGAGTGAGTGTGAGTGTGTGAGGAGTGTGTGAGTGAGTGTGTGTGTGAGGAGTGTGTGAGTGAGTGTGTGTGTGAGTGAGTGTGAGTGTGTGAGGAGTGTGTGAGTGAGTGTGTGTGAGGAGTGAGTGAGTGTGAGAGGAGTGTGTGAGTGAGAGTGTGTGAGGAGTGTGTGAGTGAGTGTGAGTGTGTGAGGAGTGTGTGAGTGAGTGTGAGTGTGTGAGGAGTGTGTGAGTGAGTGTGTGTGTGAGGAGTGTGTGAGTGAGTGTGAGTGTGTGAGGAGTGTGTGAGTGAGTGTGAGTGTGTGAGGAGTGTGTGAGTGAGTGTGAGTGTGTGAGGAGTGTGTGAGTGAGTGTGTGTGTGAGGAGTGTGTGAGTGAGTGTGAGTGTGTGAGGAGTGTGTGAGTGAGTGTGAGTGTGTGAGGAGTGTGTGTGAGTGTGAGTGTGTGAGTGATTATGTGAGGAGTGTGTGAGTGAGTGTGTGTGAGGAGTGCGAGTGAGTGTGATTGTGTGAGTGATTATGTGAGGAGTGTGTGAGTGAGTGTGAGTGTGTGAGGAGTGCGAGTGAGTGTGATTGTGTGAGTGATTATGTGAGGAGTGTGTGAGTGAGTGTGAGTGTGTGAGTGTGAGTGAGTGTGAGTGTGTGAGTGATTATGTGAGGAGTGTGTGAGTGAGTGTGTGTGTGAGGAGTGTGTGAGTGTGTGAGGAGTGTGTGAGTGTGTGAGTGAGTGTGAGTGTGTGAGGAGTGTGTGAGTGAGTGTGATTATGTGAGGAGTGTGTGAGTGAGTGTGAGTGTGTGAGGAGTGCGAGTGAGTGTGATTGTGTGAGTGATTATGTGAGGAGTGTGTGAGTGTGTGAGTGTGTGAGTGTGAGTGAGTGTGAGTGATTATGTGAGGAGTGTGTGAGTGAGTGTGTGTGTGAGGAGTGTGTGAGTGAGTGTGAGTGTGTGAGGAGTGTGAGTGAGTGTGTGAGTGAGTGTGAGTGTGTGAGGAGTGTGTGAGTGTGATTATGTGAGGAGTGTGTGAGTGAGTGTGAGTGTGTGAGGAGTGCGAGTGAGTGTGATTGTGTGAGTGATTATGTGAGGAGTGTGTGAGTGAGTGTGTGAGTGAGTGTGAGTGAGTGTGAGTGTGTGAGTGATTATGTGAGGAGTGTGTGAGTGAGTGTGAGTGTGTGAGTGAGTGAGTGTGTGAGTGATTATGTGAGGAGTGTGTGAGTGAGTGTGAGTGAGTGTGAGTGTGTGAGGAGTGTGTGTGAGTGTGAGGGTGTGAGTGATTATGTGAGGAGTGTGTGAGTGAGTGTGAGTGTGTGAGTGAGTGTGAGTGAGTGTGAGTGTGTGAGTGATTATGTGAGGAGTGTGTGAGTGAGTGTGAGTGTGTGAGGAGTGTGTGAGTGAGTGTGAGTGTGTGAGGAGTGTGTGAGGAGTGTGTGAGTGAGTGTGAGTGTGTGAGTGAGTGTGAGTGAGTGTGAGTGATTATGTGAGGAGTGTGTGAGTGAGTGTGAGTGTGTGAGTGAGTGTGAGTGAGTGTGAGTGTGTGAGTGATTATGTGAGGAGTGTGTGAGTGAGTGTGAGTGTGTGAGTGAGTGTGAGTGTGTGAGTGTGAGTGTGTGAGTGATTATGTGAGGAGTGTGTGAGTGAGTGTGAGTGTGTGAGTGAGTGTGAGTGAGTGTGTGTGTGAGTGATTATGTGAGGAGTGTGTGAGTGAGTGTGAGTGTGTGAGGAGTGTGTGAGTGAGTGTGACTGTGTGAGTGATTATGTGAGGAGTGTGTGAGTGAGTGTGAGTGTGTGAGGAGTGTGTGAGTGAGTGTGTGTGTGAGTGAGTGTGAGTGTGTGAGGAGTGTGTGAGTGAGTGAGTGTGTGAGTGTGTGTGAGTGATTATGTGAGGAGTGTGTGAGTGTGAGTGTGTGAGGAGTGTGTGAGTGAGTGTGAGTGTGTGAGTGATTATGTGAGGAGTGTGTGAGTGTGTGAGTGTGTGAGGAGTGCGAGTGAGTGTGATTGTGTGAGGAGTGTGTGAGTGATTGTGAGTGTGTGAGGAGTGTGTGAGTGAGTGTGAGTGTGTGAGTGATTATGTGATGAGTGTGTGAGTGTGAGTGTGTGAGGAGTGCGAGTGAGTGTGATTGTGTGAGTGATTATGTGAGGAGTGTGTGAGTGTGTGAGCGTGTGAGGAGTGCGAGTGAGTGTGATTGTGTGAGTGATTATGTGAGGAGTGTGTGAGTGAGTGTGAGTGTGTGAGGAGTGTGTGAGTGAGTGTGAGTGTGTGAGTGATTATGTGAGGAGTGTGTGTGAGTGTGAGTGTGTGAGGAGTGCGAGTGAGTGTGATTGTGTGAGTGATTATGTGAGGAGTGTGAGTGAGTGTGTGTGAGGAGTGTGTGAGTGAGTGTGAGTGTGTGAGTGATTATGTGATGAGTGTGTGAGTGAGTGTGAGTGTGTGAGGAGTGCGAGTGAGTGTGATTGTGTGAGTGATTATGTGAGGAGTGTGTGAGTGAGTGTGTGTGTGAGGAGTGCGAGTGAGTGTGATTGTGTGAGTGATTATGTGAGGAGTGTGTGAGTGAGTGTGAGTGTGTGAGGAGTGCGAGTGAGTGTGATTGTGTGAGTGATTATGTGAGGAGTGTGTGTGAGTGTGTGTGTGAGGAGTGTGTGAGTGAGTGTGAGTGTGTGAGGAGTGGGTGAGTGAGTGTGAGTGTGTGAGGAGTGTGTGAGTGAGTGTGAGTGTGTGAGGAGTGTGTGAGTGAGTGTGAGTGAGGGGGCAGATGGGATTGAAATATTCATCAACGAGGTGAATGGAGCAGAAGGGAAATTGCCTCGGCTGCTGAGTGAGGAGGGGGGAGAGCACAGGGACGTCGGGGGGGGGGGGGGGGGGGGGGGGGCGGCGGGGAGGGGGTGGTTGGTGAGTGTTGGGATGGGAGAGGAATACATGGGAACAATGAGAGAAAGTTGGTTCAGATTTGGTGCTCCAGAAGCGGCCGGGAGGGGGGCAAAGGTCAATTAAGAAGAGAAGGTGGCACCTTGGGAGCCCTGAGGAAACGTCAGGTGGTTACAGCGATCAGTTCTGCAATCCACTTGATCTTCTGTGTGGGGTCGTTGAGACACTTACTCCCAGTGTCTCCCTCCCTGTCCCACCCCTTCCCTCCTCTCCCAATTTCCCTCCAACTCCTTTGCACATATCACAGGGGAACAGATAGAGAGAAACTACTTCTGCAGGTTGGGAGAGTCTGGGAGTGGGGGTGACTCCTGGATCGATGGTTAATTTAAACCTGAGGCTTGGCAGATTTGCCTTAATCAATATGAAGGGGTGAATGGGGGGGTCAACGGGGGGGTCAATGTGGGGGTGAATGGGGGGGTCAATGTGGGGGTGAACGGGGGGGGGTCAATGTGGGGGTGAATGGGGGGGTCAATGTGGGGGTGAATGGGGGGGGTCAATGTGGGGGTGAACAGGGGGGGTCAATGTGGGGGTGAACGGGGGGTCAATGTGGGGGTGAACAGGGGGGGGTCAATGTGGGGGTGAATGGGGGGGTCAATGTGGGGATGAACGGGGGGTCAATGTGGGGGTGAATGGGGGGTCAATGTGGGAGTGAATGGGGGTGAACGGGGGGTCAATGTGGGGGTGAATGGGGGTGAACGGGGGGTCAATGTGGGGGTGAATGGGGGGTCAATGTGGGGGTGAATGGGGGTCAATGTGGGGGTGAATGGGGGTGAACGGGGGGTCAATGTGGGGGTGAATGGGGGTGAACAGGGGGGTCAATGTGGGGGTGAATGGGGGTCAATGTGGGGGTGAATGGGGGTGAACGGGGGGTCAATGTGGGGGTGAACGGGGGGTCAATGTGGGGGTGAATGGGGGAGGTCAATGTGGGGGTGAATGGGGGAGGTCAATGTGGGGGTGAATGGGGGTCAATGTAGGGGTGAATGGGGAGGTCAATGTGGGGGTGAACGGGGGGGTCAATGTGGGGGTGAATGGGGGGGGTCAATGTGGGGGTGAATGGGGGGGTCAATGTGGGGGTGAACGGGGGGTCAATGTGGGGGTGAACGGGGGGGTGAATGGGAGGGTCAATGTGGGGGTGAACGGGGGGTGTCAATGTCGGGGTGAATGGGGAGGTCAATGTGGGGGTGAACGGGGGGGGTCAATGTGGGGGTGAATGGGGGGGGTCAATGTGGGGGTGAACGGGGGGGTCAATGTGGGGGTGAACGGGGGGGTCAATGTGGGGGTGAATGGGGAGGTCAATGTGGGGGTGAACGGGGGGTGTCAATGTCGGGGTGAATGGGGAGGTCAATGTGGGGGTGAATGGGGGGGTCAATGTGGGGGTGAACGGGGGGGGGTCAATGTGGGGGTGAACGGGGGGGTCAATGTGGGGGTGAATGGGGGGGTCAATGTGGGGGTGAACGGGGGGTGTCAATGTGGAGGTGAATGGGGGTGAACGGGGGGTCAATGAGGGGGTGAACGGGGGGGTCAATGTGGGGGTGAATGGGGGGGGTCAATGTGGGGGTGAACGGGGGGGGGGGTCAATGTGGGGGTGAATGGGGGGGGGGGGTCAATGGAATAGGTGGCACGTCAGCCACCTTCTTGTTAATGGGTGGGACAGGCTGGACCAGCTGAGTCACCGCGGGAGACTCGCGGTCCGACCCACGATCCATTACCTGAATCGTACACCGATCGGGCGGGGAATCGCGCCAGGTGACGTGAGCGAGCGTCCTGACGTCATCCCCGCGCTGGCTTTCAAGTTGGGGAGGGGGAGGGGGAGGGGGTCAGTTAAGCTCACGAACGGCGCCATTTTATGGAGCCCGTTCGACCCCTTTACGCTTTGGGGTGGGGGAGGGGGAGGGGGAGGGGGGGGGGGAGTTGAGGTTTCCGATATGAAATGGAATAAAAGATTAAATAAAAAAAATCAAACGTTCCACAGATTCCCCCTCCCCCTCTCTCCAGAATCCCCGAAATGGGCCGAGCGGCCTCCCTTCTCCGCTCCCCTGGTTCCACGGAGCGGCGGCCGGCGGGAGTGAGGGAACCCAGAGAGGGTGCCGCCGCGCCTGGAGCAGCTCCCAGCAGCAAGGGGAGCCCGGCGCGGTATTCCCTGCACGCTGGGCCGGGAGGGGTGGGGGAGGGTGCTTTGATCCGAATTCAGTGGCACACCCGCGTTGTGAAACCACTTCCCCCGGGTCCCGTCGTCAGGGCAACCCCCGGCCTAGCAGGACCGGGCCGCAAACGCAGGACTTGTGGTTGCGCGAGAAGGGGCGGGGCCAGGTGGGGGGAGGGGGCGGGGCCAGGTGGGGGGGAGGGGGCGGGGCCATGGGAGGGGGGGGGTGGGGTGGGGGGGGAGGGACACGCCTCAATCGCACGCCAGGTAAACAAAGGTCCAGGTGCGCTTCTGGATCCTGCTCTCCAGTCCGGCCCTCAGACAAGGGCCTGTTGATCTAATTTGTCACTGTTATCTCTGAACAAACACCGCAGAAGCCAAGGGGCCTGTTTGGCTTCTCATTAACCCCGTCCCCGCCGGTTTGCTTCAGTGGCAGGGCCTCGCACGGAGGGATTGAGGGAGGGGGAGGGGGGAGGGGATTGAGGGAGGGGGAGGGATTGAGGGGGGGGGGGAGGGGATTGAGGGAGGGGGAGGGATTGAGGGGGGAGGGGATTGAGGGAGGGGGAGGGATTGAGGGGGCAGGGATTGAGGGAGGGGGATTGGGGGAGGGGGAGGGATTGTGGGAGGGGGAGGGGATTGAGGGGGATTGAGGAGGAGGGAAGGGAGGGGGAGGGATTGAGGGAGGGGGAGGGATTGAGGGGGCAGGGATTGAGGGAGGGGGATTGGGGGAGGGGGAGGGATTGTGGGAGGGGGAGGGGGATTGAGGAGGAGGGAGGGGAGGGGGAGGGATTGAGGGAGGGGGGAGGGGGGGAAGGATTGAGGGGGAGGGGGAGGGGATTGAGGGAGGGGGAGGGATTGAGGGGGGAGGGGATTGAGGGAGGGGGAGGGATTGAGGGGGGAGGGGATTGAGGGAGGGGGGAGGGGATTGAGGGAGGGGGAGGGGGATTGGGGGAGGGGGAGGGGATTGAGGAGGAGGGAGGGGAGGGGGAGGGATTGGGGAGGGGAGGAGGGATTGAGGGGGGAGGGATGGGCCCAGCTAGGGGAGGTCCCACGAGGCCTGGCTGGGGGAGGGTGGGGGGAGGTCCCACGAGGCCCGGGTAGGGGAGGTGGGGGGGGAGGTCCCACGAGGCCCGGGTAGGGGAGGGCTGCTCCTGGAGCCCCCGAGTCAACAACAGTGGGGAGGAAAGGAAACAGGGGCGGGGGCCCTGGGCGAGGCCTGTGTCAGGCCCGAGGTGAGGCCTCCCGCTCGTCAGACCCCAACCCACAAATGTCAAACAGGATCCCCAATTCTGCTCCTCTCTTTCTGTTTGCTGCCCCCCCCCCCACCCCCCACCACCCAACAAGAGGCTTTAGGGCACTCGCCACCCGCCCTTCTGCGCCTCCAAAGAGATGTCTAGAATATTCTACCGTAGTTTCTACGGCGCCTTTCACCCCCCACCACCGCCCCCACCCCCCCCCCCCCATACCGCTTCATGGCCAATGAGCGACGTTGTTAAAGTGCGTTCACAGTTATAATGTAGGAAATGCAAATTTGAGCACAGCAAGATCCCACAAGCAGCAATTTGATGATGACCCAGATTATCTGCTTTTCTCGGTGATTTTGACTGAGGGGTAAATACTGGCCCCAGGACACAGGGTATAATATCCACCCAGCCCCCAAACCCCCACCCAAACCTTACTCTTCTGCAAAATTCTGGCCGTGGGATCCTGTCTTCCTCAGAGGGCAGTGGGGGGCCTGGGCTGAACATCTCATCTGAAAGCCTTCACTGATTGGCCAGCGCTCCCTCAGCACTGACGCTCCGACAGTGCGGCACTCCCTCAGTACTGACCCTCTGACAGTACGGCACTCCTTCAGCACTGACCCTCTGACAGTGCGGCACTCCCTCAGTACTGACCCTCCAACAGTGCAGCACTCCCTCAGTACTGACCCTCCAACAGTGCGGCACTCCCTCAATACTGACCCTCTGACAGTGCGGCACTCCCTCAATACTGACCCTCTGACAGTGCAGCACTCCTTCAGTACTGACCATCTGACAGTGCAGCACTCCCTCAGTACTGACCCTCTGACAGTGCGGCACTCCCTCAGTACTGACCCTCTGACAGTGCGGCACTCCCTCAATACTGACCCTCTGACAGTGCGGCACTCCCTCAGTACTGACCCTCTGACAGTGCAGCACTCCCTCAGTACTGGCCCTCTGACAGTGCAGCACTCCCTCAGTATGACACTGGGACTGTTGGCCATGATTACTGAGTTCGGGTTTCTGGAGAGGGACTCAAGCTCACGCCTTTGGAGTTGAGAGTGCTACAGGGATCCAAGACTGTTAGTCCTGTAACAAAGTCCTTGTAATAAAGCTGTGTTTGTACAGAGAAATCGCTGTTTGACAGCTAATTAAGGATGAAGTGAGGAATAGATTTGTTTGAATTGCACTTGAACACAGAGAAAGTAAATAGGCGGAGAGAGTGTTGTTGATTCTGGTGTGGGTGTTGTATCAGCTGTGTTAATATACAACACATTTCCACAGGCCTAGACATCACACCCAAGTATCCCTTAACCCAAACTATAACATCAGTTAATTTTTTATCTTTTTCTCTCGCTCCTGCTAACATTCTGGAGGGTTATGTGTGACAGGACGTGGGTCTGTGTCTGTGATTCCCCCACACGGTGACGGGACGTGGGTCTGTGTCTGTGATTCCCCCACACGGTGACGGGACGCGGGTCTGTGTCTGTGAATCCCCCACACAGTGACGGGACGCAGGTCTGTGTCTGTGATTCCCCCACACGGTGACGGGACGCGGGTCTGTGTCTGTGATTCCCCCACACGGTGACAGGACGCGGGTCTGTGTCTGTGATTCCCCCACACGGTGACGGGACGCGGGTCTGTGAATCCCCCATACGGTGATGGGACGCAGGTCTGTGTCTGTGATTCCCCCACACAGTGACGGGACGCGGGTCTGTGTCTGTGATTCCCCCACACTGTGACGGGACGCGGGTCTGTGATTCCCCCACACGGTGACGGGACACGGGTCTGTGTCTGTGATTCCCCCACACGGTGACGGGACGTGGGTCTGTGTCTGTGATTCCCCCACACATTGACGGGACGCGGGTCTGTGTCTGATTCCCCCACACGGTGACGGGACGCGGGTCTGTGTCTGTGATTCCCTCACACGGTGACAGGACGCAGGTCTGTGTCTGTGATTGCCCCACACGGTGACGGGACGCGGGTCTGTGTCTCTGATTCCCCCACACGGTGACGGGACGCGGGTCTGTGTCTCTGATTCCCCCACACGGTGACGGGACGCGGGTCTGTGTCTGTGATTCCCCCACACGGTGACGGGACGCGGGTCTGTGTCTGTGATTCCCCCACACGGTGACGGGACGCGTGTCTGTGTCTGTGATTCCCCCACACAGTGACGGGACATGGGTCTGTGTCTGTGATTCCCCCACACGGTGACGGGAAGCGGGTCTGTGTCTGTGATTCCCCCACACGGTGACGGGACGCGGGCCTGTGTCTGTGATTCCCCCACACAGTGACGGGACGCGGGTCTGTGTCTGTGATTCCCCCACACGGTGACGGGACGCGGGTCTGTATCTGTGATTCCCCCACACGGTGACTGGGGTCCCTTCAGCCCTCTCAGGTGGATGTAAATTGTCCCAGGGCCACTAATAGGAAGAAGAGCAGGGGGGAGTTCTCTCCAATGTCTTGGGCCAAAGTTTAACCCTTAATCATCACTTAAAAACAGGTCACGTTGCTGTCTGTGGGAACTTGCTGTGCACAAATTGGCTGTCAAGATTCCGATACTACACTTCAAAATAAGGACTTCATTGGCTGTGAAGCACTTTGGGATGTGCTGAGGTGGTGAAAGGTACTATCCAAATGCATCACAGAATCACACAGAGCAGAAGAGGCCCTTCGGCCCATCAAGTCTGCACCGACATATGAGAAACACCTGACCTACCTCCCTAATCCCATTTACCAGCACTTGGCCCATAGCCTTGAATGTTATGATGTGCCCAGTGCTCATCCAGGTACTTTTTAAAGGATGTGAGGCAACCCGCCTCCACCACCCTCCCAGGCAGCGCATTCCAGACCCTCACCACCCTCTGGGTAAAAAAGTTTTTCCTCACATCCCCCCTAAACCTCCTGCCCCTCACCTTGAACTTATGCCCCCTCATGACTGACCCTTCGACTAAGGGGAACAGCTGCTCCCTATCCACCCTGTCCATGCCCCTCATAATCTTGTACACCTCGATCAGGTCGCCCCCTCAGTCTTCTCTGCTCCAACGAAAACAACCCAAGTCTATCCAACCTCTCTTCACAACTTAAATGTTTCATCCCAGGCACCATCCTGGTGAATCTCCTCTGCACCCCTCCAGTGCAATCACAACCTTCCTATACACAGTACTCCAGCTGTGGCCT
The DNA here is from genome assembly GCF_017639515.1 of Carcharodon carcharias. NCBI lineage: Eukaryota > Metazoa > Chordata > Chondrichthyes > Lamniformes > Lamnidae > Carcharodon > Carcharodon carcharias. Next base: position 53,523 of record NW_024470691.1, read on the forward strand.
CACCAAGGTTCTATACAACTCCAACATGACCTCCCTAATTTTGTAACCTATGCCTCGATCACCTCCTGATGATATTATCCCCTTAGGCCTTGAGCTTGCAGCTAAATTCCTCATCGTTGCTTTGAGGAACCTACTCAGTGGGACTGACACAAGCTACTCGGCCTTGTCTGGCTGCAGAAGTGGTTATCTCAACACTGCAGTTAACCTGTCTGTAACCTTGGATTCCCCGGCCGGTTGCCAAATGATTGAGGTGTGGCCGGTGATGGGTGGCCCTGCTTTGCCACAAGTTTTCCTTACACACCTGCCAACATCAATCTCTTTTGAAAAACCTCCTGCTCGGAGGGAGCAGGAGGAGGCCATTCAGCCCCTCGAGTCTGTTCCACCATCCCATTCCATCCTCGTCTGTATCTTAACTCCATTGCCCCCCCCGCCCCCCCCGGTAGGAGCGATTATTCCCCTTACTTACAAAAATCTTACCAACCTCAGTTTGGATATGACCCCCAGCCCCAGCAGCTTTTCGTAGGGGGGAGGGTTCCAGGTTCCCACTCCCCTCTGTGTGTGAGGAAGTGCTTCCTGACATCACCCCTGAACCACCCACCCTGTCGAATCCATTATCTTGTTAATTTTGGCTAAATAACAACACAGGATGTAACTGTTTCTGCTGTGGCTCAGATACTAACTCGCATCAGTCCCACTCGATAATCACCCCACGTTCTCTGCCCTACACTGACTCCCGACAGGGCAACGTTACCTCTGTAACCTCCTCCCGTCCCCACAACCCTCCCTATCTCTATAACCTCCTCCAGCCCCTACACCCCTCCATATCTCTGTAACCTCCTCCCGTCCCCACAACCCTCCCTATCTCTGTAACCTCCTCCAGCCCCTACAACCCTCCCTATCTCTGTAACCTCCTCCAGCCTCTACAACCCTCCCTATCTCTGTAACCTCCTCCAGCCCCTACAACCCTCCCTATCTCTGTAACATCCTCCAGCCCCAACCCTCCCTATCTCTGTAACCTCCTCCAGCCGTTACACCCCTCCCTATCTCTGTAACCTCCTCCTGCCCCTACAACCCTCCCTATCTCTGTAACCTCCCTCAGCCCCTACACCCCTCCCTATCTCTGTAACCTCCTCCAGTCCCTACACCCCTCCCTATCTCTGTAACCTTCTCCAGCCCCTACAACCCTCCCTATCTCTGTAACCTCCTCCAGCCCCTACACCCCTCCCTATCTCTGTAACCTCCTCCAGCCCCTACAACCCTCCCTATCTCTGTAACCTCCTCCAGCCCCTACAACCCTCCCCATCTCTATAACCTCCTCCAGCCCCTACACCCCTCCCTATCTCTGTAACCTCCTCCAGCCCCTACAACCCTCCCTATCTCTGTAACCTCCTCCAGCCCCTAAAACCCTCCCTATCTCTGTAAACTCCTCCAGCCCCTACACCCCTCCCTATCTCTGTAACCTCCCCCAGGCCCCTACACCCCTCCCTATCTCTGTAACCTCCCCCAGGCCCCTACACCCCTCCCTATCTCTGTAACCTTCTCCTGTACCTACACCCGTCCCTATCTCTGTAACCTCCTCCAGCCCCTACAACCCTCCCTATATCTGTAACCTCCTCCAGGCCCCTACACCACTCCCTATCTCTGTAACCTCCTCCAGCCCCTACAACCCTCCCTATCTCTGTAACCTCCTCCAGCCCCTACAACCCTCCCTATCTCTGTAACCTCCTCCAGCCCCTACAACACTCCCTATCTCTGTAACCTCCTCCAGCCCCTACAACCCTCCCTATCTCTGTAACCAGCTCCAGCCCCAACAACCCTCCCTATCTCTGTAACCTTCTCCAGCCCCTACAACCCTCCCTATCTCTGTAACCTCCTCCAGCCCCTACACCCCTCCCTATCTCTGTAACCTCCTCCAGCCCCTACAACCCTCCCTATCTCTGTAACCTCCTCCAGCCCCTACAACCCTCCCTATCTCTATAACCTCCTCCAGCCCCTACACCCCTCCCTATCTCTGTAACCTCCTCCAGCCCCTACAACCCTCCCTATCTCTGTAACCTCCTCCAGCCCCTAAAACCCTCCCTATCTCTGTAAACTCCTCCAGCCCCTACACCCCTCCCTATCTCTGTAACCTCCCCCAGGCCCCTACACCCCTTCATATCTCTGTAACCTTCTCCTGTACCTACACCCCTCCCTATCTCTGTAACCTCCTCCAGCCCCTACAACCCTCCCTATATCTGTAACCTCCTCCAGGCCCCTACACCCCTCCCTATCTCTGTAACCTCCTCCAGCCCCTACAACCCTCCCTATCTCTGTAACCTCCTCCAGCCCCTACAACCCTCCCTATCTCTGTAACATCCTCCAGCCCCTACAACCCTCCCTATCTCTGTAACCTCCTCCAGCCCCTACAACCCTCCCTATCTCTGTAACCTCCTCCAGTCCCTACAACCCTCCCTATCTCTGTAACTTCCTCCAGCCCCTACAACCCTCCCTATCTCTGTAACCAGCTCCAGCCCCAACAACCCTCCCTATCTCTCTAACCTCCTCCAGTCCCTACAACCCTCCATATCTCTGTAACCTCCTCCAGCCTCTACAACCCTCCCTATTTCTGTAACCGCTTCCAGCCCCTACAACCCTCCCTATCTCTGTAACCTCCTCCAGTCCTTACAACCCTCCCTATCTCTGTAACCTCCTCCAGTCCTTACAACCCTCCCTATCTCTGTAACCTCCTCCAGCCCCTACAACCCTCCCTATCTCTCTAACCTCCTCCAGTCCCTACAACCCTCCCTATCTCTGTAACCTCCTCCAGCCCCTACAACCCTCCCTATCTCTGTAACCTCCTCCAGCCCCTACAACCCTCCCTATTTCTGTAACCTCCTCCAGCCTCTACAACCCTCCCTATTTCTGTAACCTCCTCCAGCCCCTACAACCCTCCGAGATCTCAGCGCTCCTCCAATTCCAGCATCTTGAGCATCCTCCCGATCCCCATCGCTCCACCATTGGCGGCCGGGCTTTCAGCTGCCTGGGGCCCTGAGCTCTCTAACTCTCTCCGCCTCCCCCTCTCCTCCTTTAAGAGGCTCCTTGAACAACCAACTCCAATGACCAGGCCTCGTTTTGTGGCTCACTCTCAAATCTTACTCGGTTACACTCCTGTGGGGTGCCTCAGGACATTGTAACTATGTGGAAGGCACTAGATAAATGCAAGTGGTTGTTAATTTTGAATTTCATCGGCTGCCGGGGTTTCGGGCTGTGACGTGTTGTGTTTTTTCCAGCACCTTCTGTTTTAAGGCTTTTCGGTGCCCTCGCCACCCCACAAACCCCCCCCACCCCCACTGAAGGGTTCTGCCCCCTCTTAGCCCAGGTGTCTGCCATCGCCCCAAGTGTTTCAGGGCTGGCTGGTCAACTGCGGGCAGCATCGCAGCCGAACCTTTCCCCGGAGAGGGTGGGGGGCGGGGTTGGTGGAGGGTGGGCAGAATCTTCTGTTCTGAAGTGGAAGGTTGGAGGGAGCGATTCCCGCTGGGGAGGGCTGGAAGGCTGGGCACATTGCCACCTTGATCCGTTCAGCTCATGACTCCGTTAGGAGCGTGACGAATCTCGTGGCGGGCAGGACGCGGCCCTCTCCGCCCGCCATTGCCCCGTGGGCTCGAAGGGCCTGGGTGCCGTATTTAAAGGGCGCCTGGATGCCTCCATCCCTTCCTCCCCTACAGCCTGTCCCCCAGCTCCAGCCTAAACCCACCACACCGCGCCACCCCTCCCCCCCACCCCCCCGCCTCCCCACCTCACTTCCAGCCTTCGAGCAGCCCCACCCACCTTGCCGACCGATACGAGGGGAGTTACCATCGGCCCCCCCCCACAAGGAGGTGTCTGTGGCAGAGTGGCATCACCACTGGACGGGTAATCTAGAAACCCAGGGTAACGCTCCCAGCCAAGGCTGAGGGTGAAATCCGACTTCAAAACCAAAAAAAAAAAGCAAATGTACCTGAAATTAAAAGCCAGGTGGCGAAGTCGTTGTAAAAGCCGACGTGTGGGCCACAGAAATGTGGTCGACTCTTAAACCCTCCCTAAACGAGGGGCAATTAGGGGTGGGCAATAAATGCCAACCCACATCCTGTGGACGGATGATTTAAAAAAAAACCCTCTCCGGGAGCACATGGCTGTAAAAGTAGAAGTTTGAATTTCCCGCAGGCGGGGATCTTAATTCTCCGGCTGTTTGATGGAGATGCTAACACCGTCGAGTCATCGGGAACCTCGGAGCGCCCTCACCCCAGGGCAGAATTCCCAAAGTTCGCCCCGATGCCGGGGGCCTGGTTCTTGGCCTCTCGCCAGGTTAGGTTCCCACTGTCGGCCGGACCGGATGATTTCACCTCTCTGTTCTTGGCCGGCGTTCAGTGGCCAGGAGGGGGGGTGGGGGTGGGGCCAGGGTCACAGGGCAGCGGGGGAGGTCACAGGGCTGCGGCAGGTCACAGGGCGAGGGGGGTGGTCACAGGGCGAGGGGGGTGGTCACAGGGCAAGAGGGGTGATAACAGGGCGAGGGGGTGGTCACTGGGCGAGGGGGGTGGTCACAGGGCGAGGGGGGTGGTCACAGGGCGAGGGGGGTGGTCACAGGGCGAGCGGGGAGGTCACAGGGCGAGGGGGGTGGTCATAGGGCGAGGGGGTGGCCACAGGGTGAAGAGGTGGTCACTGGGCGAGGGGGGTGGTTACTGGGTGGTGGGGGGGGGTGGTGGGGGGGGTGGTCCCAGGGTGAGGGGGGTGGTCACTGGGCGAGGTGGGTGGTCACTGGGTGAGGGGGGTGGTCACCTGGCAGGGGGGGTGGTCACTGGGCAGGGACACCCAGGCTATGTTTTGGATGCATTCTGCACCCAGGTCTCCAAACCAGTGTCCAGACGAATGTCCAGACCCATGTCCAGGCAAATATCCAGACCAGGGTCCAGACAAGTGTCCAGGCGAGTGTCCAGATGAGTATCCAGGCGAATGTCCAGACCAGTGTCCAGGCGAGTGTCCAGATGAGTGTTCAGGCAAGTGTCCAGATGAGTGTCCAGGCGAATGTCCAGACAAGTGTCCAAGCAGATGGTCTGGATACTGGCCTGTCCCTGGACACTCATCTGGACACTGGTCTGGACATTTACCTGGACACTCATCTGGACATTCGCCTGGACACTCATCTGGACATTCGCCTGGACACTCATCTGGACATCTGATAGGAGGTGTGATGCCCCTCGGGAGTCAGTTTCTTCTGAATGAACTCAGTGGGAGATTGGAAAAGCGGGACGCAAGGATTGAGGTTGGAAAGGTGCCAATTGTTTAAATAGAAATAACCAGGGGATAGAGGGAAAAACCAGGCCGGCAGAACAATGCAGGCAATTATGGTGAAAATTTCAAATTAAACTAAAGGATTATCCACTAAGTGTCTGTGTTGGTACATCCCCCTGAAAGTGTCGGGTTATGGGGTGACACTGTGTAACTTACAGTGAGCACCACCCCAGTTTAACTCTTCGTTTCCTACGCCAGGGTTTCAGTATTTCCAGGGGCCCCCAGGGAGTGTGTCAGTATTTACAGGGGTGTCCCGGGGAGCGTGTCAGTATTTGCAGGGGGTCCCCGGGAAGTGTGTCAGTATTTACAGGGGGTCGCCGGGAAGTGTGTCAGTATTTACAGGGGGTCCCCGGGGAGTTAGTATTTACAGGGGGTTCCCGGGAGTGTGTCAGTATTTACAGGGGTTCCTGGGAAGTGTGTCAGTATTTACAGGGGATCCCCGGGAAGTGTGTCAGTATTTACAGGGGGTCCCCGGGAAGTGTGTCAGTATTTACAGGGGGTCCCCGGGGAGTGTGTCAGTATTTACAGGGGGTTCCCGGGAGTGTGTCAGTATTTACAGGGGGTCCCGGGGAGTGTGTCAGTATTTACAGGGGGTCCCCAGGAAGAGTTTACAGGGGTTCCTGGGAGTGTGTCAGTATTTACAGGGGGTCCCCGGGAAATGTGTCAGTATTTACAGGGGGTCCCCCGGGAGTGTGTCAGTATTTACAGGGGGGTCCCCAGGGAGTGTGTCAGTATTTACAGGGGGTCCCCGGGGAGTGCGTCAGTATTTACAGGGGGTCCATGGGGAGTGCGTCAGTACTTACAGTGGCTCCCCGGGGAGTGTGTCAGTATTTACAGGGGGTCCTGGGAAGTGTTTACAGGGTGTTCCCGGGAGTGTGTCAGTATTTACAGGGGGTCCCCGGGGAGTGTGTCAGTATTTACAGGGGGGTCCCCGGGAGTGTGTCAGTATTTACAGGGGGTCCCCGGGAAGTGTGTCAGTATTTACAGGGGGTCCCCGGGAAGTGCGTCAGTATTTCCAGGGGTCCGTGGGGAGAGTGTCAGTATTTACAGTGGTTCCCCGGGGAGTGTGTAAGTAGTTACAGGGGGTCCCCGGGGAGTGTGTCACCATTTACAGGGGGTCCCCAGGGAGAGTGTCAGTGTTTACAGGGGGTCCCCGGGGAGTGTGTCAGTATTTACAGGGGGTCCCTGGGGAGAGTGAGTCAGTATTTATAGGGGTCCCCGGGGAGTGTGTCAGTATTTACAGGGGTTCCCTGGGGAGTGTGTCAGTATTTACAGGGGGTCCCCGGGAAGTGTGTCAGTATTTACAGGGGGTCCCCGGGAAGTGCGTCAGTATTTCCAGGGGTCCGTGGGGAGAGTGTCAGTATTTACAGTGGTTCCCCGGGGAGTGTGTCAGTATTTACAGGGGGTCCCTGGGGAGTGTGTCAGTGTTTACAGGGGTCCCCGGGGAGTGTGTCAGTGTTTACAGGGGGTCCCCGGAGAGTGTGTAAGTAGTTACAGGGGGTCCCCGGGGAGTGTGTCACTATTTACAGGGGGTCCCCAGGGAGAGTGTCAGTGTTTACAGGGGGTCCCCGGGGAGTGTGTCAGTATTTACAGGGGGTCCCTGGGGAGAGTGAGTCAGTATTTATAGGGGTCCCCGGGGAGTGTGTCAGTATTTACAGGGGTTCCCTGGGGAGTGTGTCAGTATTTACAGGGGGTCTCCGGGGAGTGTGTCAGTATTTACAGGGGGTCCCCGGGGAGTTTGTCAGTATTTACAGGGGGGTCCCCGGGAGTGTGTCAGTATTTACAGGGGGTCCCCAGGGAGTGCGTCAGTATTTACAGGGGGTCCATGGGGAGTGTGTCAGTATTTACAGTGGTTCCCCGGGGAGTGTGTCAGTATTTACAGGGGGTCCTGGGAAGTGTGTCAGTATTTACAGGGGGTCCCTGGGAAGTGTGTCAGTATTTACAGTGGGTCCCCGGGATGTGCGTCAGTATTTCCAGGGGTCCCTGGGGAGAGTGTCAGTATTTACAGTGGTTCCCCGGGGAGTGTGTCAGTATTTACAGGGGGTCCCTGGGGAGTGTGTCAGTGTTTACAGGGGGTCCCCAGGGAGTGTGTCAGTGTTTACAGGGGGTCCCCGGAGAGTGTGTAAGTAGTTACAGGGGGTCCCCGGGGAGTGTGTCACTATTTACAGGGGGTCCCCAGGGAGAGTGTCAGTGTTTACAGGGGGTCCCCGGGGAGTGTGTCAGTATTTACAGGGGGTCCCTGGGGAGAGTGAGTCAGTATTTATAGGGGTCCCCGGGGAGTGTGTCAGTATTTACAGGGGTTCCCTGGGGAGTGTGTCAGTATTTACAGGGGGTCTCCGGGGAGTGTGTCAGTATTTACAGGGGGTCCCCGTGGAGTGTGTCAGTATTTACAGAAGGTTCCCTGGGGAGTGTGTCAGTATTTACAGGGGATACCCAGGGTAGTGTCTATGTATTTACAGAGGGTGTCTGGTTGATTGATATACATTGTGAGCAGGAATCTTTGTCAATCAATAGGGAGTTGTTGATGACAGGGTGAGCTGGGCCTGGCGTGGGACTAAGAGACTGTACAGGCTGATGACACCTCCAACACTTGCTCAGATTCCAAACTATTATTCACAACAAAAGAAACATTATTCACTCACCTGACAGGATTCGGTGATAAGAGATGATCAACATCATGTGCTAAATGTCAAAGGAACTCTGAGTTGCGTCAGCACATGCCAAGAGTGCAGGGCTCCCGAATTGCATGTAGCAATTCACTGCTTTCGCACGGGTCTTGGAGAAGAACTGAACTATAGAAGGGGGACGGAGAAAGAGAGAGGAAAGGAAGGTGGGAAGGAGGGATTGAGAGGGAGAGGTGTGGAGGGAGGGGGGGATGGACAGGAAGGAGTGTGTGAGAGGGAAGGAGGGAGGGAGGGTGGGCAGGTGGGGGAGAGAGAGAAGGAGAAGGAGGGAGGGAGGGAGGGTGGGAAGGAGGGAGTGAGCGCGAGAGAGGGGAGGAGGGAGAGAGGCAATGAAGGAGGGAGGTTGGGCAGGTGGGAGAGAGAGAAAAGAGAAAGGAGAGAGGGAGGATGGGAAGGAGGAAGAGGGAAAGAGGAAGGGAGGGTGTGAAGGAGGGAGAGAGAGCCAAGGAGAGAGGGAGTGTGGGAAGGAGGAAGAGAGAGAGAGGCAAGGAGGGAGTGAGAGAAGGAGGGAGGGAGTGTTGGAAGGAGGGAGGGTGTGTGGAAAGGAGGGAGGGTGTGTGGAAAGGAGGGAGCGAGAGGGAAGGTGGCCGGAAATCAATAAATAATATTATAATGAGTCTGTTTGGTGATGGTTGAGGGATAAATATTGGCTGCTAGAGGTTGCGGGGGAACTCCCCTCTGCTTTCCTGCAAAGAGTGTCCATTGGACATTTTACTGGAATGCAAAAATCAAGACTGACATTCTATTGCCATACTGAGGGAGCGCTGCACTGTCTGAGGTGCTGTCTTTTGGATGAGACGTTAAATTGAGGCCCCATCTACCCGCTCAAGATCCCACGGCCACCGTTTCAAAGAAGAGCGGGTGGCAGGGTTAGGAACTCAGGTCGAGAAGCTTTAAAAAGGAAAAGGCCAATCATCAGAACCGGATAACATTGCAGGACAAAGGGAAATGGAAACGAGACAATCACAGAAACAGAAGGTGGTATCGAGGAGGTGTGAATGGCAACAGCAGAATCTTCATTCACAGGCGGCTGAAAAAATGTGGGCAGTGGTCACGATCTGAAACCGTTGAACTCCGTGTTGAGTCCAGAAGTCTGTAAAGTGTCGAGCTGAAGGGTGAAGCTGCTCCTGGCGAGTCTGTCAATCTTCACTGGAACAGAGCAGCAGAGCGAGGGTAGAGAGGTCAGTGTGGGAGCTGGGTGGAGAATTCAAACGACAAGCACACCAGAGGTCGGTCTGGCCGACTTTGAACTCAGGTGTTCGGCAAAGCGGTCACCTGGGTCAGTGTTTGGTCAGTCTCCCTACAGGAGAGGAGATCGCATTGGGAGCAGCGGATACAGTTATACCCAACTGGAAAACCGCAAGTGAATCGCTGCTTCACATGGACGGAGTGTTTGAGGCCTTGGACAGTGAGGAGGGAGGAGGTCAAAGGGCAGGTGTCACAGCTCCTGGTGCCGCGGGGAAAGGGAAGGAGCGTTGAAGGTGATTGAGGAGTGGACCATGTCACGGAGGGAAGGGTCCCTTCGGAATGCTGAACGGGGAAGGGGGAGATGTGATTGTTGGTGGCATCACATTGGGAGTTGGGAGGGGGGAGGGGAGGGGACAGGGATGATCCGTGTAATGTGGAGGCTGGTGGGTGGAAGGGGGAGGACAAGAGGAACCTCATTGTAGCTCCGGGAGGGAGAGGAAGGGGGGAGACCAGCTGTACAGAAAATGAAAGGGACACAGTTGACGGTCCTGTCAACCAGGACAGGAAGGAATCCTCAGTTGAGGAAAAGGGAAGACATATTGCTAGCAGTGGTTTGGAAGGAGGTCTCATCAGAAGGAGAATGTGGGAGACTGGAATTCAATCCTTACAGGGAGCAGACTGGGAGGTTGCTGAGGAGTCATTGGGTTTCGAGTGGATATACATTCCAGCAATGGAGACAGAGGAGTTGAAGAAGAGAAGGGAAGAGTCGGAATGGAACAGGTGAAAGTGAGGGGAGGGTGATAATTGGAAGCAAAGTTTCTGAAATTTTCTACTTTGGGGTGAGAGTGGGAAGAGGCACCGATAGAGTCATCAATGTCCCGGAAAAAGTGGTGGGGGAGGGATTCAGGTATGACTGGGACAAGGAATGTTCCACAAAAAGACAGGACTAGCTAAGGCCCACGTGGTGGCCCATTGCAATGCCCTTTATTGGGAGGAAGGGGAAGTTGTTCAATGTGAAAACAAGTTCAGCCAGTCGAAGGAGGGTGGCGGTAGATTGAGAAATGATTCCGGACTTGAGTCTGCACAATGTCCGCGTTTGGTGAAGCTTATACAGTGTAGGGGTCGGAGCAGGGGTGGGGGGCGATAGCAAGATTCAAACATAGAAAAGCAAAATACTGTGGATGCTGGAAATCTGAAATAAGAACAGAAAATGCTGGGAATACTCAGCGATGGACCGTTTTCCGCAGTTTTCGCCACCTCCACAGAACATGTCATCCTCCCTTCTCCATCCGGCGTTCCCTCCGTGACACCCTAGTCCGCTCCTCAATCAGCCCTTCCCATGGCACCTTCTCCTGCAAATCCAGCAGATATATCACCTGTCCCTTTATCTCCTCTATCCTCACCATGCAAGGCGCCAAACACCCCTCGCAGGTGAAGCAGTGATTTACGTGTCCTTCTGTCAGTTTAGTCTACTGTATCCACCACTCACAAAATGGTCTCCTCTACGCTAGGGAGACCAAACACAGGCTGGGTGACTGCCTTGCGGAACACCTCCGTTCAGTCCGCAATCATGACCCCGAACTTCCAGTGCCTGTTGTCTTACCTCTCCGCCCTTGCTCTCACACTGACATCTCTGTCCTCGGCCTGCTGCACTGTTCCTGTGAAGCTTGAGGGACAGCACCTCATCTTCTGAGTAGGCACTTTACAGCCTTCCAGGCCTCAACAATGAGTTCAACAACTTCAGACCGTAAACTCTGCCCCCGTTTTGTTCCCATGTTTCTGTTTCTCTCTCACTTTCACTTTCCGCACCCACTCTAGGAGCATCTTTTCTTTTATTTCCTGCCCCATCATTATTCCCTTTGGGTCCTGGAGGACTGACTCTTCTGTCACTCAATCTCTCCTGTCTCCCACCCTATCACAGACCTTCCTTTGGTCCTTGTCCCATCCAGCCCTTGCTCAAAGCCTTAGACATCTAGGGCTTTCTCCCAGTTCTGACGACAGGTCACAGGCCTGAAACATTGACCTAGAACCCCCAATCTCCGGATGCTGGTACCCCAGATGCACTACAGGACCACTCGGAAGTCCCAGTGCACTGACTACGCGGGAACTGTCGGTGAGGTTTGGATTTCCGATGGGCAATTCCCCTGCATCTGGGATCCTCCGAGGTAGTCTCCAACTCTGAGCTACAGTTGGGCAGTTCTGACTTACTTACCTGGATAGTTACTCAGGAAATGTTAGACATTAAAAACAAAATCTAATTCCCTAAAAACTATTCAACCGACGCCCCTGACCCTGAAGTGACTCCTCCCTGACTTCCCCTGACCCTCTGATACCTGACTACACTCATGACCCCTCCAATCCTTTAACCCCCCCCCAATCCAACCTGACTAACCCCTTGACTTTCCAACTATCCCTGGCCCTTTGAGCTGATCTGACTAGCCCCTTTGACCCCCCAGAATCCCACTGGCTCTCCGACACCCACCCCACGACACTCATTGATAGGATGGGTGGATTGGGGGTAATTCCACAATGTAATAAACCACCTTCCCCCATCACACCGCCCCCCCCCGCCCCCCCCAACAGCTCCTTGCCTCCAGTTCTTGTCCGAGCTAACATTGTAGAGGCTTGGGGAGAGCTGGGGGTGGTTGAGACCCCAGCAGAGTGGGTTCCAGTGCCTACACACGCTCTGAGCTTGTTCCTTCCCCTACACGCACCTCCCCACCCTCTCACTCACCCATCCCATCCCCTGCTAGCGCCGGTCATCTCCCATCAGCTGCTGTGTGACCAGTCTGACGGGTTTGAGCTCCATTCTCTCCCCGAAGAGGAATGATAGGTAGCTGGGAGGGAGTGACTGGGCCTTGACTTGACTTCAACAGATATGAACAAGCAGCCGCCGACAGGGCAGCTGGGGGTGGGGTGGGGTGGGGGTGAGGAGGTGCGGGGTGGGGTGTTAATGAGATCCAAGGCAGTTGGTGAAGTTAAAACCAAGACACGGAGTTATTCTTTATAGAGAGAGGTTATCGGCTCGTTCAGTCTCACAGCTCTTCTCCCACACAGTGTCCCAGGTGTCCCCTATTTATATGTGCTCAAGGACAATTAATACCCCTCACCTGTTTCTCTGAACCTTAACAATGTAATTGACAAGAGATTAACAGGGGGTCCCCCCCCCCCCCCCAACACTACCTCCCCTCTCGCCCATCATCACTCCCTGACCAGGAGCGAGGTGAGGTGGTCCTAGCGAGCTGAAGCTTCCCAGCCTCCGACAACCTGTCGATCTTTTACCCCACCTGCCAGTCGGTTGAGGGTAATGTTTGCCGTCCCCTCTCTCTCTCTCTCTCCCTCTGTGCCCTGCTCGTTCACCTGCACACCGGTTCCGCTCGCTCGGACATCCCCTCCACCACATGCCCCCCCCCCCAATCTGTGTGAGGGGGCGGGCTGACTGCACAATATGTGTGAAAAAAATCACAACCCAGGGCAAAAGCAAAATAAAGACTTGCAATTTCTGGAGGGTCACTCTTAACTCTTGTGTTCAAGCCCTGGGGTGGATTTGAATGTGGAACCTTGTGCCTCAGGCGGTGAATGAAGAACCCACTGTGCCAAACTCAGGGCCTCACCAACATCCAGGGGTATCAGGTGGAACGGGCAACTTGCCCTATGAAGGGGCAGTAAAATTGGAGGTGCCACAGGGGCCACCCTCTCCTCAGCTTTGGGTTGGGAGGGAGGGGAGGGGATGCAGCACAGATTCAGGACTAAAAGGGTTAAATTACGAGGACAGGTCGCACAGGCTACGCTCACCTCCCCTCGAGTGTAGAAGATTGAGGGGTGATCTAATCGAGGGGTTTAAGATGATTAAAGGATTCGACAGGGTCGATAGAGAGAGACTATTTCCTCTGGTCGGGGGGAGGGGGAGTCCAGAACACGGACGCAGAACCTTCAAATTGGATCCAGGCCGTTCAGGGGTGATGTCAGGAAGCACTTCCTCACACACAGAGGGGAGTGGGAATCTGGAACTCTCTCCCCACCAAAATAAAAGCTCTTGTGGCTGGGGTAGTGGGGTCATTTAAAAAGGTCAAAACTGAGATTGATGGATTTTTGTAAGTGTTTAAGTGTTGGGGAATCAAAGTGGGCAGATGGAGTTAGGATACAGACCAGTGATGGTCTAAGAAAATGGGGGAGCAGACTAGGAGTGGGGCTGAATGGCCTCCTCCAGTTTCTAGGAAGGGCTTTAGAAGCAGGAGAGAGAGAGAGAGAGACCCCTGTGTTTTACGCATGAAAAGGGGAATTAGAGGAGAGAGAGGGAAACTGTATGATAATGTTGCATCAGACCAGCACTCCCAGTGAGTCATTGGGAACCATCTGTTCAGGGAGAGACTGGAGTCTCAGTGCCTTCAGACTGCACAGGAGCAATTAGAAAGGAACTCGTTTTAGAGTAGAATAAGGGAGAAACCTACAGGAACCCTGAGGGTATCTTGGCGTTTGTCCCTACCCTGTTCAGAAACAGGAACTGATAGAGAAGGGGTGGGAGGTGAAGAGATAGAGAGAAACTAAGAGAAACAGACTAAAAAACAGGGTCAGGCAGAGAGAGATAATGAGAGGGAGAGAGAGAGAGAGACAAGAGAGGGACAGAGAGATTAAGAGAGATGGAGAGAGGAAGAAACTAAGAAACAGTGAGAAAAAGAGAGGGAAACATGGAGAGATATAGAGAGAGGGGTGGAGAGAAAGAAACTAAGAGGTAGAGAAAGAGAGACAGGGAAACTGAGAGATGGGGAGAAAGACATACAGATAGAGAGAAAGACAGAAAGAGAGAAATAGAGCACATGAAAATGTGAGTGAGAGAGAGAATGAGAGAGGAGGAAAGGGAGAGAGGAGGACTGTGAGGGAAGAGGGCTCCTCTCCTCATTTCTCCACACCTTGCGGTCTTGTGCTTTCCTCTTCAGTTGCTCGTAGGAACCTCCCATTTTCAACTTTAATCAACAATATGACTCGGAGAAAATAACACATGAGGTGGTTTCCCATTGCCTTCATTGTGGGTGCTTAAAGGAAACACACATCCTCTTCCCGAAGGATCCTCCCCCCCCGGAAGCAGCCGTTGTCCCTCAGGATTCCAGCTCTTCCTTCATCAACACTGAAAATTCACTGGTTCCGCCATTGGCCTTGGTTGGTAGCCCTGAGTGTGGGACCCTTACCTTGTGCAACTCGCACAAGGGGCAGGAGCAACCAACCCCAGAGGGTCTCGAATGACTCTGCTACACTCAGGGGAGAAAGAGGGAGAGAGAAAGTAGGGGGGAGAAACAAGACTGGAGATCGAGAGAGAGAGAGAGGAGGGACTGAAGACGAGGGAAGGAAGAAGATAAAAACGAAGGGATAAGAATGAGTGGAAGAAAAGGAAGAGCAGAGAACATGAGAAAGGAACAGGGAACAGGAAAGAGAGGAAGAGAGAGGGAGAGAGAGAGCAACAGAAAAGAGTGGAGAAGGAAGGAGTGGGAAAGAGAAATGGAGAAGGAGGAAATTGGGAAGAGAAGGGCAAGAAAGATTTTGAGAGAGAGAGAGAAGCATAAAAAAGGGTTCAAGAGAGAGGTGAGGTGGTGGGGGAACGGAACGAGGGGAGAACAAGAGAGGTGATGGATGGAGGTAAAAGGTGAAAAGAAGAGATGCAGGTCAGATCAGGAAGTGGGGAAGAGGAGAGAGAAAGTGGGTTGGGATCTGAGAGGCTTGTGGACAGAGAGAGACGGGAAGGGCTGATCTGATAGTGGGAGCGGGACAGCCTAGCAGGAAAGAATAAAAGGGGTTAATTTTCCAGTAGCTGGGGAGACAGAGGGGAGACAGGCCTTCACCCACTAGGCTGGAAAACTATGTGGATCCCGAACGATGTAGCTGAGACAGGCGATGCCAAGCTGAAAGTAAACCGTCACCCGGCCTGCAGGCTCCACTGGGGACAGCTCACACTGGGACGGGGAGGATTGACCTGGGATGATGGAGAGAAGGGAGTCAGAGGGAGGGGGCCTGGGCATCTGAACAAACAGTTGCACCCTCCACAACCAAACCCCACCACAACCCCTGCTGTCAGTCACAGCATTCCCGAGACCCTTAAACCTTAATCTTCTCCAGAAGCAGTGGGCAATAGAGAGGGAACATCTGGGCAACAGTGGGATATAGAGAGGGGACAGACTGGGGAACAGTGGGATTAGAGAGGGGCCACACTGGGGAACAGTGGATTATAGAGTGGGGACACACTGGGGAGCAATGGGATAGGAAGGGGACATATGGGGAACAGAGGGATATAAAGAGGGACACAATGGAGAACAGTGGGATGTAGAGAGTGGACGCACTGGGGAACAGGGAGGGGACACACAGAGGAACAGTGGGATATGGAGAGAGGACACACAACTGAGTTGTGGAATATGGAGAGGGGACATACTGGGGAGCAGTGGATATTGAGAGGGGGTAAAATGGGGAACAGTGGGATATAGAATGGGGACAGACTTGGGTACAGTGGGATTAGAGAGGGGACAGACTGAGGAACAGTGGTATACAGAGGGGACAGACTGGGGAACATGAGGATACAGAGAGGGAACACAGTGGGGAACAGTGGGTTAGGGAGGGGAGAAACTGGGGATCAGTGGGATATGGGGATAGGGCACATGATGGAACAGTGGAATATGGAGAGGGGACAAACTGGGGAAAAGTGGGATCTAAATGGGGGACACACTGGGGAGCAGTGGGATAGGAAGGGGACATATGGGGAACAGAGGGATATAGAGAGGGGACAGACTGGGGAGAAGTGGGGTATTGAGAGGGGACACAATGGAGAACAGTGGGATATGGAGACGGGATACATTGGAGTAAAGTGGGATATAGAGAGGGAAAAGACTGGAGAACAGTGGGGGTATGGAGGGGGGACACAAGGGGAAACAGTGGGATGGAGAGGGTAAACACTGGGGATCTGTGGGATATAGAGAGGGACAGTCTGGGGAGCAGTGGGATACAGAGATGGGACAAACTGGTGAACAGACAGATATAGAGAGGGGACACAGTGGAGAACAGTGGGATATTGGGAGGGGCCACACTGGGGAACAGTGGAGTATAGAGAGGGGACAGACTGCGGAACAGTAGGATATAGAGAGGGGGTATACAGGGGGAAAGTGGGATATAGAGAGTGGACACTCTGAGGAACAGTGGGACTTTGAGAGAAGACACACTGAGGAAAATTGGAATAGGGAGCAGGGACACACTGGAGAACAGTGGGATATTGAGAGAGGAGACTCTGGGGAACAGTGGGATATAGAGAGTGGACACTCTGGGGAACAGTGGGATATTGAGAGGGGACAAACTGGGGAACAGTGGGATATTGAGAGGGGACACACTGGGGAACAGGGGATATTGAGAGGGGACACACCGGGGAACAGTGGGATATTGAGAGGGGACACACTGGGGAACAGTGGGATATTGAGAGGGGACACACTGGGGAACAGTGGGATATTGAGAGGGGACACTCTGGGGAACAGTGGGATATTGAAAGGGGACACACTGGGGAACAGTGGGATATTGAGAGGGGACACACTGGGGAACAGTGGGATATTGAAAGGGGACACACTGGGGAACAGTGGGATATTGAGAGAGGACACTGTGGGGAACAGTGGGATATTGAGAGGGGACACAATGGGGAACAGTGGGATATTGAGAGAGGAGACACTGGGGAACAGTGGGATATAGAGAGAGGACACTCTGGGGAACAGTGGGATATTGAGAGGGGATACACTGGGGAACAGTGGGATATTGAGAGGGGACACACTGGGGAACAGTGGGATATTGAGAGGGGATACACTGGGGAACAGTGGGATATTGAGAGGGGACACACTGGGGAACAGTGGGATATTGAGAGGGGACACACTGGGGAACAGTGGGATATTGAAAGGGGACACACTGGGGAACAGTGGGATATTGAGAGGGGACACTCTGGGGAACAGTGGGATATTGAGAGGGGACACACTGGGGAACAGTGGGATATTGAGAGAGGAGACACTGGAGAACAGTGGGATATAGAGAGGGGACACTCTGGGGAACAGTGGGATATTGAGAGGGGACACACTGGGGAACAGTGGGACATTGAGAGAGGAGACACTGGAGAACAGTGGGATATAGAGAGGGGACACACTGGGGAACAGTGGGATATTGAGAGAGGAGACACTGGGGAACAGTGGGATATTGAGAGGGGACACACTGGGGAACAGTGGGATATTGAGAGAGGAGACACTGGAGAACAGTGGGATATAGAGAGGGGACACTCTGGGGAACAGTGGGATATTGAGAGGGGACACACTGGGGAACAGTGGGACATTGAGAGAGGAGACACTGGAGAACAGTGGGATATAGAGAGGGGACACACTGGGGAACAGTGGGATATTGAGAGAGGAGACACTGGGGAACAGTGGGATATTGAGAGGGGACACACTGGGGAACCGTGGGATATAGAGAGGGGATAAACTGGGGAACAGCGAGATATAGAGAGTGGGCAAACTGGGGAAAGTGAGATACAGATGGGGGACACACTGCAGAACAGTAGGATATAGAGAAGGGATACGCTGGGGTAAAGTGGGATATAGAGAGGGGACACTCTGGGGAACAATGGGATATAGAGAGGGGAAACACTGGGGATCAGTGGGATATAGAGAGAGGACACACTGGGGAACAGTGGGATATTAAGAGGGGTCACACAAGGGAACAGTGGGATATTGAGAGAGGACACACTGGGGAACAGTGGGATATAGAGAGAAGACACCCTGTGTGACAGTGGGATATAGAGAGGGGACACATTGGGGAATAGTGGGATATGGAGGGGGGTCACACTGGGGAGCAGTGGGATATAGAGAGAGGACACTCTGGGGAACAGTGGGATATCGAGAGAAGACACACTGGGGAACAGTGGGATATTGAGAGGGGACACACTGGGGAACAGTGGGATATGGAGAGGGGATAAACTGGGGAACAGTGGGATATTGAGAGGGGACACTGGGAAACAGTGGGAGATTGAGAGGGGTCACACTGGGGAACAGTGGGATATGGAGAGGGGATAAACTGGGGAACAGTGGGATATGGAGAGGGGACACACTGGGGAACAGTGGGATATTGAGAGGGGACACTCTGGGGAACAGTGGGATATGGAGAGAGGACACCCTGGGGAACAGTGGGATATTGAGAGGGGATAAACTGGAGAACAGTGGGATATTGAGAGGGGACACACTGGGAAACAGTGGGATATAGAGAGAGGACACTCTGGGGAACATTGGAATAGGGAGCAGGGACACACTGGGGAACATTGGGATTTAAAAGCTTCTCTATCTGAGACAGTCACAATGACTTTGATTAATCAACACTGCAACTACAGGAACCAGTATTTCCTCTACTTCTGCGGGTGTATTGCTCTCTTGTGTTCAGTCGGGTCTCAGTGTGAGGCTTGTAGCCCTCACTCCACCCACTCTACCACCCACTGCGTGAGTTTGGGATTGTAGCAGTTTATAAACAATCTGATGAAATCAGGTTCATGAAATGCAGGGTTCAGAGCGACTGATTCAGAGCTCAGGAATGTGGGATGGAGGCGGTGTGCCCACACAGGTTTCTCCCCTGCTCTTATTCATCAGCCTCTGTCTGTACAGAGCTAAACCACTGCTATCAGTGGCTCGGTCCTACCCTCTTCTCAGAATGACCAGGGTTCCAGGTTCACTCACACGCTACAGTAATTAAATCTGGCACTAGTGAAGGAGTGCCGCACTGTCAGAGGGTCAGTACAGAGGGAGTGCTGCACTGTCGGAGGGTCAGTACTGAGGGAACGCTGCACTGTCGGAGGGTCAGTACTGAGGGAGTGCTGCACTGTCAGAGGGTCAGTAGTGAGGGAGTGCCGCATTGATGGAGGGTCAGAACTGAGGGAGTGCTGCACTATTGGAGGATCAGTACTGAAGTTGGGCTGCACTGTTAGAGGATCAGTACTGCAGGAGTGCTACACTGTTGGAGGGTCAGTACTGAGCGAGTGCTGCACTGTTGGAGCATTAGTACTGAGGGAGTGCTGCACTGTTGGAGGGTCAGTACTGAGGGAGTGCTGCACTGTTGGAGGGTCAGTACTGAGGGAGTGCTGCATTGTTGGAGGGTCAGTACTGAGGGAGTGCCGCACTGTCTGAGGGTCAGTACTGAGGGAGTGCTGCACGGTCAGAGGGTCAGTACTGAGGGAGTGCCGCACTGTCAGAGGGTCAGTACTGAGGGAGTGCTGCACTGTCAGAGGGTCAGTACTGAGGGAGTGCCGCACGGTCAGAGGGTCAGTACAGAGGGAGGGCTGCACTGTCGGAGGGTCAGTGCTGAGGGAGTGCCGCACTGTCGGAGGGTCAGTACTGAGGGAGTGCTGCACTGTCAGAGGGTCAGTACTGAGGGAGTGCCGCACTGTCAGACGGTCAGGACTGAGGGAGTGCCACAATGTCAGAGCTTCAGTACTGAGGGAGTGCTGCACTGTCAGAGAGTCAGTACTGAGGGAGTGCCGCACTGTCAGAGGGTCAGTATTGAGGGAGTGCTGCACTGTCAGAGTGTCAGTACTGAGGGAGTGCTGCACTGTTGGAGGTATCGTCTTTCGGATGAAGCATTAACACAAGACCCCATTTGCATGCTGATATGGCTGTAAAAGATCCCATGGCCACTATTTAACTGGACACCGGGTGTAGTTCACAACAGTGTCCTGGGACAAATATTTATCCCTCAACCAATATCAGTGAAACAGATGAGCTGGGTCATTCTCAAATTGCTGATTTTGTGAGATCTTGCTGTGCACCAATTTGCTGCCGTGTTTCCAACATTACAACACTGTAAAAAAGGACCTCGCTGGCTGTGCAGCACTTCTGGGCGTCTCTCTTACCTTGTCTGTTGTCAGCCAGCTCGATGTAAGAAGAGTGAAGTGATAGGTAGGGGCTGACTATCTTAACCATTCAGCTGGTATCTGTGCTTCAGAGTTGTAGGGGCTGGAGGAGGTTACAGAGATAGAGAGGGTTGTAGGGGCTGGAGGAGGTTACAGAGATAGGGAGGGTTGTAGGGGCTGGAGGAGGTTACAGAGATAGGGAGGGTTGAAGGGGCTGGAGGAGGTTACAGAGATAGGAAGGGTAGTAGGGGCTGGAGGAGGTTACAGAGATAGGGAGGGTTGTAGGGGCTGGAGGAGGTTACAGAGATTGGGAGGGTTATAGGGGCTGGAGGAGGTTACAGAGATAGAGAGGGTTGAAGGGGCTGGAGGAGGTTACAGAGATAGGGAGGGTTGTAGGGGCTGGAGGTTACAGAGATAGAGAGGGTTGAAGGGGCTGGAGGAGGTTACAGAGATAGGGAGGGTTGAAGGGGCTGGAGGAGGTTACAGAGATAAGGAGGATTGAAGGGGCTGGAGGAGGTTACAGAGATAGGGAGGATTGTAGGGGCTGAAGGAGGTTACAGTGATAGGGAGGATTGTCGGGGCTGGAGGAGGATACAGATATAGGGAGGGTCGTAGGGGCTGGAGGAGGTTACAGATATAGGGAGGGTTGTAGGAGCTGGAGGAGGTTACAGAGAGAGGAACGATTGTCGGGGCTGGAGGAGTTACAGAGATAGGGAGGGTTGTAGGGGTTGGAGGAGGTTACAGAGATAGGGAGGGTTGTAGGGGCTGGAGCAGCTTACAGAGATAGAAGGGTTGTAGGGGCTGGAGGAGGTTACAGAGATAGGGAGGGTTGTAGGGGCTGGAGGAGGCTACAGAGATAGGGAGGGGTGTAGGGGCTGGAGGAGGTTACAGAGGTAGGGAGGGTTGTAGGGGCTGGAGGAGGTTACAGAGATAGGGAGGGGTGTAGGGGCTGCAGGAGGTTACAGAGATAGGGAGGGTGGTAGCGGCTGAAGGAGGTTACAGTGACAGGGAGGATTGTCGGGGCTGGAGGAGGTTACAGATACAGGGAGGGTCGTAGGGGCTGGAGGAGGTTACAGAGATAGAAACGATTGTCGGGGCTGGAGGAGTTACAGAGATAGGGAGGGTTGTAGGGGCTGGAGAAGGTTACAGAGATAGGGAGGGTTGTAGGGGCTGGAGGAGCTTACAGAGATAGGGAGGGTTGTAGGGGCTGGAGGAGGTTACAGAGATAGGGAGAGTTGTAGGGGCTGGAGGAGGTTACAGAAATAGGGAGGGTTGTAGGGGCTGGAGGTGTTTACAGAGATAGGGATGGTTGTAGGGGCTGGAGGAGGTTACAGAGATAGGGAGGGTTGTAGGGGCAGGCGGAGTTTACAGAGATAGGGAGGATTGTAGGGGCTGGAGGAGGTTACAGAGATAGGGAGGGTTTTAGGTGCTGGTGTAGGATACAGAGATACGGAGGATTGTAGGGGCTGGAGGAGTTTACAGAGATAGGGAGGGTTGTAGGGGCTGGAGGATGTTACAGAGATAGGGAGGGGTTTGGGGGTTGGAGGAGGTTACAGAGATAGGGAGGTTTGTAGGGGCTGGAGGAGGTTACAGAGATAGGGAGGGTTTTGGGGGTTGGAGGAGGTTACAGAGATAGGGAGGTTTGTAGGGGCTGGAGGAGGTTACAGAGATAGGGAGGGGTTTGGGGGTTGGAGGAGGTTACAGAGATAGGGAGGTTTGTAGGGGCTGGAAGAGGTTACAGAGATAGGGAGGGTTTTGGGGCAGGTGTAGGTTACAGAGATAGGGAGGATTGTAGGGGCTGGTGGAGGTTGCAGAGATAGGGAGGGTTGTAGGGGCTGGTGGAGGTTACAGAGATAGGAAGGATTGTAGGGGCTGAAGGAGGCTACAGAGATTGGGAGGATTGTAGGGGCTGGAGGAGGTTACAGAGATAGGGAGGGTTGTAGCGGCTGGAGGAGGTCACAGAGATAGGGAGGGGTGTAGCGGCTGGAGGGGGTTACAGAGATAGGGAGGATTGTAGGGCCTGGAGGAGGTAACAGAGATAGGGAGGATTGTAGGGTCTGGAGGAGGTTACAGAGATAGGGAGCATTGTCAGGGCTGGAGCAGGTTACAGATATAGGGAGAGTTGGAGGGGCTGGAGGAGGTTACAGAGATAGGGAGGGTTGTAGGGGCTGGAGGAGGTTACAGAGATAGGAAGGGTTGTAGGGCCTGGAGGAGGTTACAGAGTTAGGGAGGGGTGTAGGGGCTGGAGGAGGTTACAGAGATAGGGAGGGTTGTAGGGGCTGGAGGTGGTTACAGATATGGGGAGGGTTGTAGGGGCTGGAGGAGGTTACTGAGACAGGGAGGGTTGTAGGGGCTGGAGGAGGTTACAGAGATAGGGAGGATTGCAGGTGCTGGTGTAGGTTTTCAGAGATAGGGAGGATTGTAGGGGCTGAAGGAGGCATCAGAGATAGGGAGGATTGTAGGTGCTGAAGGAGGTTACAGAGATAGGGAGGATTGTCGGGGCTGGAGGAGGTTACAGATATAGGGAGGGTTGTAGCGGCTGGTGGAGGTTACAGAGATATGGAGAGGTGTAGGGGCTGGAGGAGGTTACAGACATAGGGAGAGTTGTAAGGGCTGGAGGAGGTTAAAGACATAGGGAGTGTTGTAGGGGCTGGAGGAGGTTACAGAGATAGGGAGGGTTGCAGGTGCTGGTGTAGGTTTTCAGAGATAGGGAGGATTGTAGGGGCTGAAGGAGGCATCTGAGATAGGGTGGATTGTAGGTGCTGAAGGAGGTTACAGAGATAGGGAGGATTGTCGGGGCTGGAGGAGGTTACAGATATAGGGAGGGCTGTAGGGGCTGGAGGAGATTACAGAGATATGGAGAGGTGTAGGGGCTGGAGGAGGTTACAGACATAGGGAGAGTTGTAGGTGCTGGAGGAGGTTAAAGACATAGGGAGGGTTGTAGGGGCTGGAGGAGGTTACAGAGATAGGGAGAGTTGTAGGGGCTGGAGGAGGTTAGACAGATAGGGAGGGCTGTAGGGGCTGGAGGAATTACAGAGATAGGGAGGGGTGTAGGGGCTGGAGGAGGTTACAGAGATAGGGAGGGTTGTAGGGGCTTGAGGTGGTTACAGAGATAGGGATGGTTGTAGCGGCTGGAGGAGGTTACAGATATGGGGAGGGTTGTAGGGTCTGGTGTAGGTTACAGAGATAGGGAGGATTGTAGGTGCTGGTGGGTTACAGCGATAGGGAGGGATATAGGGGCTGGTGGAAGTTATAGAGATAGGGAGGGGTGTAGGGGCTGAAGGAGGTAACAGAGATAGGGAGGATTGTAGGGGCTGGAGGAGGTTACAGTGTTAGGGAGGGTTGGAGGAGCTGGAGGAGGTTACAGAGATAGGGAGTGTTGTAGCGGCTGGAGGAGATTACAGATATAGGGAGGGTTGTTGGTGCTGATGTACGTTTTCAGAGATAGGGAGGGGTGTAGGGGCTGGTGGAGGTTGCAGAGACAGGGAAGTTTGTAGGGGCTGGTGGAGGTTACCGAGATAGTGAGGATTGTAGGGGCTGAAGGAGGCTACAGAGATGGGGAGGGGTGTAGGGGCTGCAGGAGGTTACAGAGATACGGAGAGGTGTAGGGGCTGGAGGAGGTTACTTAGATAGGGAGAGTTGTAAGGGCTGGAGGAGATAATGGAGATAGGGAGGGTTGTAGCAGCTGGAAGAGGTTACAGAGATAGGGAGTGTTGTAGGGGCTGGAAGAGGTTACAGAGATGGGGAGGGTTGTAGGGGCTGGAGGAGGTTACACAGATAGGGAGGGTTGTGGGGGCTGGAGGAGTTTACAGAGATAGATAGGGGTGTAGGGGCTGGAGGTGGTAACAGAGATAGGGATGGGTTGTAGGGGCTGGAGGAGGTTACAGAGATAGGGAGTGTTGGGGGAGTCGGAGGATGTTACAGAGATAGGGAGGGTTGTTGGGGCTGGAGGAGGTTACAGAGATAGGGTGGGGTCTAGGGGCTGGAGGAGGTTACAGAGATAGGGAGGGTTGTAGGGGCTGGAGGAGATTACAGAGATAGGGAGAGTTGTAGGGGCTGGAGGATGTTACAGAGATAGGGAGGGGTATAGGAGCTGGAGGAGGTCACAGAGATAGGGAGGGTTGTAGGGGCTGGAGTTGCTTACAGTGATAGGGAGGCGTATAGGGGATGGAGGAGGTTACAGAGATAGGGAGGGTTGTAGGGGCTGGAGGAGCTTACAGAGATAGGGAGGGTTGTAGGGGCTAGAGGAGGTTACAGAGATAGGGAGGGGTGTAGGGGCTGGAGGAGGTTACAGAGATAAGGAGGGGTGTAGGGGCTGGAGGAGGTTACAGAGATAGGGAGGGTTGTAGGGCCTGGAGGAGTTACAGAGATAGGAAGGGTTGTAGGTGCTGGAGGAGATTACAGAGATAGGGAGGGTTGTAGGGGCTGGAGGACTTTACAGAGATAGGGAGGGTTGTAGGGGCTGGAGTAGGTTACAGAGATAGGGAGGGTTGGAGGAGGTGGAGGAGGTTACAGAGATAGGGAGAGTTGTAGGGGCTGGAGGAGGTTACAGAGATAGGGAGGGGTGTAGGGGCTGGAGGAGGTTACAGAGATAGGGAGTGTTGTAGGGGCTGGAGGAGGTTTCTGAGATACGGAGAGGTGTAGGGGCTGGAGGAGGTTACAGAGATAGGGAGGGGTGTAGGGGCTGGAGGAGGTTACAGAGATAGGGAGGGTTGTAGGGGCTGGAGGAGGTTACAGAGATAGGGAGGGGTGTAGGGGCTGGAGGAGGTTACAGAGATAGGGAGGGTTGTAGGGGGCTGGAGGAGGTTACAGAGATAGGGAGGGGTGTAGGGGCTGGAGGAGGTTACACAGATAGGGAGGGTTGTAGGGGCTGGAGGACGTTACAGAGATAGGGAGGGGTGTAGGGGCTGGAGGAGGTTACAGAGATAGGGAGGGTTGTAGGGGCTGGAGGACGTTACAGAGATAGGGAGGGGTGTAGGGGCTGGAGGAGGTTACAGAGATAGGGAGGGGTGTAGGGGCTGGAGGAGGTTACAGAGATAGGGAGGGTTTTAGGGGCTGGAGGAGGTGTGGTGGAGTTGTAGAGTTTTTTGTGGTGGGTGGGTTGTGGGTTGCCCGGAGTATGGGGGAGTTGTAGAGTTTTCGGGGTGGTTGTGTTGTGGAGGGGGGGGGCAGGGGTATGGGGGAGTTGCAGGGTGGGGGAGTTGCAGGGTGGGGGAGTTGCAGGATGGGCGGGTGGGGAGTGCTGCAGGTCTGGCCTTTATGGCTGACTAGTTTATTGATTATGACTGGAAGGGCTGTGAGAGGAAGGATGGTGGAGGCTTGGGAAGCCCTTGCAAAGCAGGGAGGGCTGGGACAGACGCAGTTAAAAGCAGTTGTTTTTTTTCAGCTCCTTGGTTACTCAATGAAAGAGCTAATGAATGTGACCTGAGGGTCTCAGTATGGTTATGGTAGGGGGGGCGGCCTGGGGAGTGTGGGGGTCACTGAATAGCAGTGGCACAAAGCAGGGACTGTGTGTAATGATGTACAGAGTGAACGTAATCCCACAGAACCAATAGTGATGGAACCAATGAACCTTGCCCAACCTTTGACCTCCCCAGTTACAGATGCCAAACACAACTCATCACATTTGCTTAAAGAGACAGAGAGAGAGAGGAAACCAGAGAATAATTAGATCGCCGCAGCAGGCAAAGGATCCGCTTTAATTTCAAATCGCTTTTCAACTCATTCCTGAATTGTGAAGATACATCCCAGAAATCCCTGACCTCTGATAAACTCTGACCAATGCAAGGCTTGATCCTAAATCCATAATTCCCCTTCGCCGTGAGGGATCATTCAAATGGGCTTGCACAGACACATCGGGCAGAAAGGACTCCTGCCATGCCATTTCTTGCTGCCGTGATGTCTCTCCTCCAACCTTGTTGGAACTTGCGTCTCTCTAGCGCCTTTCAACACCTCTGGGCGTCACGAAGCAGCTTCGCGGCCAGTGGAGCCACCTATTGGTGGCGTTGCTGCTGTTGCAATGTAAGAAACACCGCAGCCAATCTGCGCACAGCAAGATCCCACTCACAGCAACACAACAGGTAATCTGACTGTGCAGCGTTGATGGAGAGAGAAAGATTATTGGTCCCAGGGCACAGGAGAAGAACGGCCTTCAAGTAGCAGCCCTGAGATTGTTTACATCCACCCCCAAGTGGCCTCGATTTAATGTCTCGTTTGAAAGACAGCACTTCTGGCACTGCAGCATTTCCTGGGCGGAACATCAGACAAAATTATGGGGCTCAAGACTCTGGAGTGGAGCTCGAGCCGATAAGCCTTGACTCAGATCTGCAAGTGAGACAGACAGAGAGTGAAAGAGACAGAGAGAGATAGAAAGATACAGAAAGAGAGACAGGCAAAGTGAGACAGACAGAGAGAGAGACAGAGACAGAGACAGAGAGAGAAAGAGAGACAGAGAGAAAGAGAGACAGAGAGGCAGACAGAGACAGAGGGGCAGACAGAGAGACAGACAGAGAGAGACAGAAAGAGACACAGAGAGAGACAGAGAGAGAGAAAGAGAGAGAGAGACAGAGATAGTGAGACAGAGAGACAGACAGACAGAGACAGAGAGAGAGAGAGAGATAGACTGGGATTTTCCACACCTGCTGTGGTGGATTAGGTGGCCCAGCCAAAAGTCCATTGACTTTTGGTGGGACCAGATAATCCTGCCCAGAGACTGAGAGAGAGAGAGGGAGAGAGACTGACAGGGAGAAATGGAGAGAGGGAGAGAGACTGACAGAGAGAAAGGAAAGAGAGAGAGAGAGAGGCAGAAACATAATGAAACAGAGAGGCAGAGAGAGAGAGAGACTGACAGACAGAGATGGAGAGACGGAGGGAAAGAGAGAGAGAGAGGGAGAGACAGAGATGGAGGGAGAAAGACAGGTGGAGGGAGAGAGAGAGAGAGACAGAGACATAAAGAAAGAGAGACAGAGAAATCTAGAGAGACTGACAGGCAGAGATGGAGAGAGGGAGAGAGAGAGAGAGAGAGACTGACAGGCAGAGGTGGAGAGAGGGGGAGAGACTCTCAGGCAGAGGTGGAGAGAGGGGGAGAGACTGACAGGCAGAGGTGGAGAGAGGGAGAGAGACTGACAGGCAGAGGTGGAGAGAGGGGGAGAGAGGGGGGGAGATAGCCATTGAGCCACAGCTGACACCTGGTGCCTCTGCATTGCTATTCAGTGATTCTGCCATTTAGATATTTTATATTTAAGGAGCAGCCTGGGCCTGCCAGAGGGAACAGAGAGTCTTATTTGCGCCGTCTAGACTCTGAGAAGCAATTAACAGATTAGGGACAATTCCGATGCCTTGTAAATAAATCCGTAAGGAAATGACCCTGATTGTTAAACACTCAAAGAGAAAGTGCATTCCCTGGGGAAAGGTTAACGATGTGGAGAACTGTTTTGTGATGCCTTCAAACATGTATCCAGAGTCGAACAGCAGGCAAGGAGGCCATTTGGCCCGGCACGCCTGTGCTGGCTCTTTGAGGGAGTTATCCAGTTAGTCTGGCTGCCCTGCTCTATCCCATGGGGTAGAAGGCAGTGGGCGGTGGGGGGTTGGGGGGGGTTGGGGGGGGTGGGGTGGGGGTGTTGGGTGCGGCTTTACCCGATCGGGCACGAGAAAGCTGGCGATCAGGGTCAGGTGAAGTTTCCGAGGTGAATGTTTAAAAAAGGACATTAAAACCTTTCCGTACAAATTCCAGCCCCTGCGCGTGTTCAGGTGATTCATCCGGATCCGTGGGCTTTTTTTTCTGGAACTTTTCTTTTTAAGTCTGTTCTTGTTGAGTTTAAATTCTTCAGCTCCCTGAGGCAGAGGTGGGTGGGGGGTGCTTTTCATTCTGCGCTCGCCAAACGTCCCCCCCCCCACCCCTCAATGAGGGGGGGGCGGGGGTCACCAGTATACTCTGATCGTCCCGGGCAGGGAGTTCAATACAGTCTGGGCACAGGCCAGCAGGGATCCTGATGGGATTGCAGACCAGGCCTGACGGGCTGAATAGCCTCCGCCTGTGGTTGGCAGCAGCTGGAGTTGGTTGGCCTTGATTCCTGGATTCCCAGCCGCGCCCTGATCCCGATGTGCTCATGCCTGGAATGTGGCTGTGGCTGACAGGGGCAGATATCACCCAGGTGAGGGGAGGGGGGGGTGACTCAGTCTCTGGAGAAGGCCTCAGGCGGCGCCCCCAGAGAGAGACCCAGTTCCCGCAGAGGGACGGATGAGGGGTCCCAGTGAGAGTCAGTGTGTGTGTGTGGGACCCGAACCCCAGTGAGAGTCAGTGTGTGTGGGACCCGAACCCCAGTGAGAGTCAGTGTGTGTGGGACTCGTACCCCAGTGAGAGTCAGTGTGTGCGTGGAACCCGTACCCCAGTGAGAGTCAGTGTGCATGGAACCTACACCCCAGTGACAGTGTGTGTGGGACCTATACCTGTAGTGGGTGGTGGGTGTATTGGGTGGGGTTGCAGTTGGTTGGGTTGTAATGGGTGGGAGTTTAGTGGGTGGGGGGCAGTGGGCAGAAGTATAGTGGGTGGTGATGTAGTGGGCGGGGGTGTAGGAGATGGGGGCAGTGGGTGGGGGTGTAGTGGGTGAGGGTTTAGTGGGTGAGGGGCAGTGGGTGGGGGTGTAGGGCGTAGGGGGCAGTTCCTGGGGGTATAGTGGGTGGGGGGCAGTTGGCGGCGGTGTAGCGGGTGGAGTTGTAGTGGGAAGGGGTGTAGCAGGTGTGGGGGCAGTGGGTGGGGTGTAGAGGGTGGGGGTGTAGCGGGAGGGGATGGTGTGGGTGGGGGTGTAGCGGGTGGGGGTGTAGCGGGTGAGGGTGTAGCAGGTTGAGATGTAGTAGGGTAAGGGGCAGTGGGTGGGAGTGTAGTGGGTGAGGGTGTAGGGGTTGGGGGTGTAGCGGGTGGGAGGGGGTGCAGTGGGTACAGGTGTAGCAGGTGGGGGTATAGGGGGTGGGGATGTAGAGGGCGGGATTGTCGGGGCTGGGTTGTCGTGGGTGGGGGTGTAGTGGGTCGGGGGCTAGTGGGTGGGGTGTAGGTGGTGGAGGTGTGGGGGGGTGTAGGGGGTGAGGGTGTATGGGTGGGTGTGTAGGGGGTGGGGTGTGTAGAGGGTGGGGTTATAGCGGGTGAGGGTGTAGTGGGTGTGGGTGTAGGGGGTGGGGTACAGTGGGTGAGGATGTAGAGAGTGGGGAATGTAGGGGGTATGGGTGTAGTGGATCGGGGTGTCGAGGGTGGGGGCTTGAGGGGGTGGGGATGTTGTGGGTGGGGGAGTTGTCGGTGAGGGTGTAGGGGAGGTGGGGTGCAGTGGGTAGGGGTGTAGGGAGTGGGGAGTGTAGTGGGTGGGGGTGTAGGGGGTGGGGGGCCTGGTGGGTGGTAGGTGTAGGGGGTGTGGGTGTAGATGGGTTGGGGTTTAGGGGGTGTGGGATGTAAGGGGTGGGATGTGTAGAGGGTGGTGGGTATAGGGGCTGGGTTGTAGAGGGTGGTGGGTGTAGCAGGTGGGGGTGTAGGGGTTGGGGGTGTAGTGGGTGAGGGTTTAGTGGGTGAGGGGCAGTGGGTGGGGGTGTAGGGCGTAGGGGGCAGTTCCTGGGGGTATAGTGGGTGGGGGGCAGTTGGTGGCGGTGTAGCGGGTGGAGTTGTAGTGGGAAGGGGTGTAGCGGGTGTGGGGGCAGTGGGTGGGGTGTAGAGGGTGGGGGTGTAGCGGGAGGGGATGGTGTGGGTGGGGGTGTAGCGGGTGGGGGTGTAGCGGGTGAGGGTGTAGCAGGTTGAGATGTAGTAGGGTAAGGGGCAGTGGGTGGGTGTGTAGTGGGTGGGGGTGTGGGGGGTGGGGGTGTAGCGGGTGGGTGGGGGTGCAGTGGGTGCGGGTGTAGCAGGTGGGGGTATAGGGGGTGGGGATGTAGAGGGCGGGATTGTCGGGGCTGGGTTGTCGTGGGTGGGGGTGTAGTGGGTCGGGGGCCTGTGGGTGGGATGTTGGTGGTGGAGGGGTAGGGGGAGTGTAGGGAGTGAGGGTGTACGGGTGGGGGTGTAGGGGTTGGGGTGTGTAGAGGGTGGGGGTGTAGTGGGTGTGGGTGTAGAGTGTGGAGGTGCAGTGGGTGAGGCTGTAGAGAGTGGGAAATGTAGGGGGAGTGTGTGTAGTGGATCGGGGTGTCGAGGGTGGGGGCTTGAGGGGGTGGGGATGTTGTGGGTGGGGGAGTAGTCGGTGAGGGTGTAGGGGAGGTGGGGTGCAGTGGGTAGGGGTGTAGGGAGTGGGGAGTGTAGTGGGTGGGGGTGTAGGGGGTGGGGGGCCTGGTGGGTGGTAGGTGTAGGGGGTGTGGGTGTAGATGGGTTGGGGTTTAGGGGGTGTGGGATGTAAGGGGTGGGATGTGTAGAGGGTGGTGGGTATAGGGGCTGGGTTGTAGAGGGTGGTGGGTGTAGCAGGTGGGGGTGTAGGGGTTGGGGGTGTAGTGGGTGCGGATGTAGGGGGTGGGTGGTGTAGGGGGTGGGGTTGGGGGTGTAGGGGGTGCGGGTGGTGGGGTGCGGGCGTAGGGGGGTTGGGGATGTAGTGGTTGGGGTGTAGGCGGTTGGGGTGTTGGGGGTGGGGGTGTAGGGGGTGGGGGGTGTAGTGGGTGGGGGTGTAGGGTGTGGGGGGCCTGGTGGGTTGGGGTTATAGTGGGTGGGGGTGTCATGTGTGGGGGTTTAGGGGGTGGGGTGTAGGGGTTGGGGGTGTCGTGGGTGGGGGTGTAGGGGGTGGGGTTGTCATGGGTGGGGTTCTAGTGGGTGGAGGGTGTAGCAGATGTTGGTGCAGTGGGTGGGGGTGTGGGGGGTGGGGGTATAGGGGTGGTGGGTGGGGATGTAGTGTTCGGGGGTGTAGGGGGTGGGGGTGTAGTGGGCTGGGGTATAGGGGGTGTAATGGGTGGGAGTGCAGCGGGTGGGGGTGTAGGGAGTGGGGGTGTAGTGGGTGGGGATATAGGGGTGGAGGGGTTGGTGGGTGGGGTTGTAGTGTGTAGGAGTTTAGGGGTGGGGGTGTAGGGTGTGGGGGGCCTGGTGGGTTGGGGTTATAGTGGGTGGGGGTGTCATGTGTGGGGGTTTAGAGGGTGGGGTGTAGGGGTTGGGGGTGTCGTGGGTGGGGGTGTAGGGGGTGGGGTTGTCGTGGGTGGGGTTCTAGTGGATGGGGGGTGTAGCAGGTGTTGGTGCAGTGGGTGGGGGTGTGGGGGGTGGGGGTATAGGGGTGGTGGGTGGGGATGTAGTGTTCGGGGGTGTAGGGGGTGGGGGTGTAGTGGGCTGGGGTATAGGGGGTGTAATGGGTGGGGGTGCAGCGGGTGGGGGTGTAGGGAGTGGGTGTGTAGTGGGTGGGGGTATAGGGGTGGAGGGGTTGGTGGGTGGGGTTGTAGTGTGTAGGAGTTTAGGGGTGGGGTGTAGGGGGTGAGGGTGTAGGGAGTGGGGTGTAGTGAGTGAGTGTGTAGCAGGTGTGGCGGCAATGGGTAGGGTGTAGAGGGTGGGGGTGTAGTGGGAGGGGATGTTGTGGGTGAGGGTGTAGCGGGTGGGGGTGTAGGGGGTAGGGGGCAGTGCCTGGGGGTATAGTGGGTGGGGGACAGTTGGCAGGGGTGTAGCGGGTGGGGTTGTAGTGGGAAGGGGTGTAGTGGGTGTGGGGGCAATGGGTGGGGTGTAGCGGTGGGTGTGTAGTGGAAGGGAGTGTAGTAGGTGAGAGTGTAGCGGGTGTGTGGCAGTGGGTGGGGTGTAGAGAGTGGAGTGTAGTGGGAGGGGATGGTGTGGATGACGGTGTAGCGGGTAGGGGTGTAGTGGGTGAGGATGTAGCAGGTTGGGAGGTAGTAGGGTGCGGGGCAGTGGGTAGGGGTGTAGTGGGTGAGGTTCTAGGGGTTGGGGGTTTAGAGGGTCGGGGTGTAGTGGGTGCGGGTGTAGCAGGTGGGGATGTAGGGGTTGGGGGTGTAGCGGGTGGGTGGGGGTACAGTGGGTGGGGGTGTAGCAGGTGGGGGTATAGGGGGTGGGGGTGTCGGGGCTGGGGTGTCGTGGGCGGGGGTGTAGTGGGTCGGGGGCTAGTAGGTGGGGTGTAGGCAGTGCAAGTGTAGGGATGGTGTAGGGGGTGAGGGTGTACGGATGGGGGTGCAGGGGGTTGGGGTGTAGTGTGTGCGGGCGTAGTAGGTGGGGGTGTAGGGGGTGGGGGTGCAGCGGGTGGGGGTGTAGTAGGTGTGGGTGTAGGGGGTGTGGGGTGCAGTGGGTGGGGGTGTAGGGGGTGGGGGGGAGAGGTAGGGGGTGTGTGTGTAGATGGGTTGGGGTTTAGCGGGTGTGGGATGTAAGGGGTGAGGTTGTAGAGGGTGGGGTGTGTAGCAGGTTGGGGTGCAGGGGGTGGGGGTGGGGGTGTAGTGGTTGGGGTGTAGGGGGTGGGGGTGTAGGGAGTGGTGGGCCTGGTGGATTGTGGGTATAGTGGGTGCGGATGTAGGGGGTGGGTGGTGTAGGGGGTGTGG
>NW_024470692.1:0-57500 GCF_017639515.1 Carcharodon carcharias
AGAGTAAATCTCCCTCTACACTGTCCCCATCAAACTCACCCAGGACAGGTACAGCACGGGGTTAGATACAGAGTAAAGCTCCCTCTACACTGTCCCCATCAAACTCACCCATGACAGGTACAGCACGGGGTTAGATACAGAGTAAAGCTCACTCTACACTGACCCCATCAAACACTCCCAAGACAGGTACAGCACGGGGTTACATACAGAGTAAAGCTCTCTCTTCACTGACCCCATCAAACACTCCCTGGACAGGTACAGCACGGGGTTAGATACAGAGTAAATCTCCCTCTACACTGTCCCCATCAAACTCACCCAGGACAGGTACAGCACGGGGTTAGATACAGAGTAAAGCTCCCTCTACACTGTCCCCATCAAACTCACCCAGGACAGGTACAGCACGGGGTTAGATACAGAGTAAAGCTCCCTCTACACTGTCCCCATCAAACTCACCCATGACAGGTACAGCACGGGGTTACATACAGAGTAAAGCTCTCTCTTCACTGACCCCATCAAACATTCCCAGGACAGGTACAGCACGGGGTTAGATACAGAGTAAAGCTCCCTCAACACTATACCCTGTAAACACTCCCTGGACAGGTACAGCACGGGGTTAGATACAGAGTAAATCTCCCTCTACACTGTCCCCATCAAACTCACCCAGGACAGGTACAGCACGGGGTTAGATACAGAGTAAAGCTCCCTCTACACTGTCCCCATCAAACTCACCCATGACAGGTACAGCACGGGGTTACATACAGAGTAAAGCTCTCTCTTCACTGACCCCATCAAACACTCCCAGGACAGGTACAGCACAGGGTTAGATACAGTGTAAAGCTCCCTCTACACCATCCCCATCAAACACTCCCAGGACAGGTACAGCACGGGGTTAGATACAGAGTAAAGCTCCCTCTACACTGTACCCTTCAAACACTCCCAGGGCAGGTATAGCACAGGGTTAGATACAGAGTAAAGATCCCTCTACACTGTCCCCATCAAACACTCCCAGGACAGGTACAGCACAGGGTTAAATACAGATTAAATTTCCCTCTACAATGTCCCCATCAAACTCACCCAGAACAGTTACAGCACGGGGTTAGATACAGAGTAAATCTCCCTCTACACTGTCCCCATCAAACAGTCCCGGGCCAGGCACAGCACGGGACTAGATACAGAGTAAAGCTGCCTCTGCACTGTCCCCATCAAACACTCCCAGGCCACGCACAGCACGGGGTTAGATACAGAGTGATGCTCCCTTTGCACTGTCCACATCAAACACTCCCATGACAGGATCCGCACAGGGTTAGTTACAGAGTAAAGATCCCTCTTCACTGTCCCCATCAAACACTCCCAGCACAGGTACAGCACGGGGTTAGATACAGAGTAAAGCTCCCTCTACACTGTCCCTAACAAACACTCCCAGGACAGGTTCAGCACGGGGTTTGATACAGAGTAAAGCTCCCTCTACACTGTCCCCATCAAACACTCCCAGGACAGGTACAGCACGGTGTTAGATACAGAGTAAATCTCCCTCTACATCGTCCCCATCAAACACTCGCAGGATAGATACAGCATGGGATTAGATACAGTGTAAAGGTCCCTCTACACTGTAACATTCAAACACTCCCAGGACGGTTATAGCACCAGGTTAGATACAGAGTAAAGCTGCCTCTACATGTCCCCATCAAACACTCCCAGGACATGTACAGCACGGGATTAGATACAGAGTAAAGCTGCCTCTACGCTGCCCCCATCAAACTCTTCCAGGACAGGTACTGCACGCGGATAGATACAGAGTAAAGCTCTCTCTACACCGTCCCCATCAAACACACCCATGAAAGGTACAACACGGGGTTAGATACAGAGTAAAGCTCCCTCTTCACTGTCCCCATCAAACATTCCCAGGACAGGTACAGCACGGGATTAGATACAGAGTAAATCTCCCTCTACTCTGTTCCCATCACACACTCCCAGGACACACACAGCATGGTGTTAGATACAGAGTAAAGCTCACTCTACACTGTCCCCATCAAACACTCCCAGGACAGGTATAGAATGGAGTTAGATACAGAGTAAAGCTCCCTCTTCACTGTCCCCATCAAACAATCCCAGGACAGGTACAGCACGGGGTTACTTTCAGAGTAAAGCTCTCTTTTCACTGTCCCCATCAAACACTCCCAGGACAGGTACATCACGGGGTGAGATACAGCGTAAAGCTGCCTCTACACTGTCCCCATCAAACACTCCCAGGCCACGCACAGCATGGGGTTAGATACAGAGTAATGCTCCCTTTGCACTGTCCCCATCAAACACTCCCATGACAGGATCCGCACGGGGTTAGTTACAGAGTAAAGATCCCTCTTCACTGTCCCCATCAAACACTCCCAGCACAGGTACAGCACGGGGTTAGATACAGAGTAAAGCTCCCTCTACACTGTCCCTAACAAACACTCCCTGGACAAGTTCAGCACGGGGTTTGATACAGAGTAAAGCTCCCTCTACACTGTACCCTTCAAACACTCCCAGGACAGGTACAGCACGGGGTGAGATACAGAGTAAATCTCCCTCTACATCGTCCCCATCAAACACTCGCAGGATAGATACAGCATGGGATTAGACACACTGTAAAGGTCCCTCTACACTGTACCATTCAAACACTCCCAGGACAGTTATAGCACAGGGTTTGATACAGCGTAAAGCTCCCTCTACGCTGCCCCCATCAAACTCTCCCAGGACAGGTACCGCACGGGGCTAGATACAGAGTAAAGCTCTCTCTACACCGTCCCCATCAAACACACCCATGACAGGTACAACACGGGGTTAGATACAGAGTAAAGATCCCTCTACACTGTCCCCATCAAACACTCCCAGGACAGGTACAGCACAGGGTTAAATACAGATTAAATTTCCCTCTACAATGTCCCCATCAAACTCACCCAGAACAGTTACAGCACGGGTTTAGATACAGAGTGAAGCTCCCTCTAGACTGTCCCCATCAAACAGTCCCGGGCCAGGCACAGCACGGGACTAGATACAGAGTAAAGCTGCCTCTACACTGTCCCCATCAAACACTCCCAGGCCACGCACAGCACGGGGTTAGATACAGAGTAAAGCTCCCTCTACACTGTCCCCATCAAACACTCCCAGGACACACACAACACGGTGTTAGATACAGAGTGAAGCTCCCTCTACACTGTCCCCATCAAACACTCCCAGGACAGGTATAGAATGGATTTTGATACAGAGTAAAGCTCCCTCTTCACTGTCCCCATCAAACACTCCCAGGACAGGTACAGCACGGGGTTAGATACAGAATAAAGGCCCCTCTAGACTGTACCCATCAAACTCTCCCAGGACAGTTATAGCACAGGGTTAGATACAGAGTAAAGATGCCTCTACATGTCCCCATCAAACACTCCCAGGACATGTACAACACGGGGTTAGATACAGAGTAAAGCTCCCTCTTCACTTTCTCCATCAAACACTCACAGGACAGGTACAGTACGGGGTTAGATACAGAGTAAAGCTCTGTCTACACTGTCCCCATCAAACACTCCCAGGACAGGTACAACACGGGGTTAGATACAGAGTAAAGCTCCCTCTACACTGTCCCCATCAAACACTCCCAGGACAGGTACAGCACGGGGTTAGATACAGACTAAAGCTCCCTCTACACTGTCCCCATCAAACACTCCCAGGACAGGTACAGCACGGGGTTAGATACAGACTAAAGCTCCCTCTACACTGTCCCCATCAAACACTCCCAGGACAGTTACAGCATGGGGATAGTTACAGAGTAAAGCTTCCTCTTCTCCGTCCCCATCAAACACTCCCATGACAGGTACAGCACGGGGTTTTTTACAGAGTAAAGCTCCCTCTTCAATGTCCCCATCAAACACTCCCAGGACAGGTACAGCACGGGGTTAGATACAGAGTTATGCTCCCTCTGCACTGTCCCCATCAAACACTCCCTGGACAGGTACAGCACGGGGTTATTTACAGAGTAAATCTCCCTGTGCACTGTCCCCATCAAGCTCACCCAAGTCAGCTACAGCACGGGGTTAGATACAGAGTGAAGTTCCCTCTAAACTGTCCCCATCAAACACTCCCCGGACAGGTACAGCACGGGGTTAGATACAGAGTAACTCTCCCTCTACACTGTCACCATCAAATACTCCCAGGACAGGTACAGCACGGGGTTAGATACAGACTAAAGCTCCCTCTACACTGTACCCTTCAAATACTCCAGGAGAGGTACAGCACGGGGTTAGATACAGAGTAAATCTCCCTCTACACTGTCCCCATCAAACTCACCCAGGAAAGTTACAGCATGGGGTTAGATACAGAATGAAGCTCCCTCTACGCTGTCCCCATCAAACACTCCCTGGACAGGTACAGTACGGGGTTAGTTACAGAGTAAATTCCCTCTACACTGTCCCCATCAAACACTCCCAGGACAGGTACAGCACGGGGATAGTTACAGAGTAAAGCTCCCTCTACACTGTCCAAATCAAACAATCCCAGGACAGGTACAGCACGGGGTTTAAATACAGAGTAAAGTTCCCTCTACACTGTCCCCATCAACACTGACTGCACAGGTACAGCACGGGGTTAGATAGAGAGTAAATCTCCCTCTACACTGTCCCCATCAAACTCACTCAGGACAGTTACAGCAAAGGGTTAGATACAGAGTGATGCTCCCTCTACACTGTCCCCATCAAACACTCCCAGGACATGTATAGCACGGTGTTAGATGCAGAGTTAGGCTCCCTCTACACTGTCCCCATCAAACACACCCAGGAGAGATACAGCACGGGGTTAGATACAGAGTAAAGCTCCCTCTACACTGTCCCCATCAAACACTCCCAGGACAGGTACAGCACGGGGGTGGATACAGAGTAAATCTCCGTCTGCACTGTCCCCATTAAACACTCCCAGGACAGGTAAAGCATGGGTTTAGATATAGAGTAAATATCCCTCTACACTGTCCCCATCTAACACTCCCAGGACAGGTACAGCACAGGGTTAGATACATATTAAATCTCCCTCTACACTGTCCCCATCAAACCCACCCAGACCAGTTACAGCACGGGGTTAGATACATAGTGAAGCTCCCTGTACACTGTCCCCATCAAACACTCCGAGGCCAGGCACAGCACGGGATTAGATACAGAGTAAAGCTGCCTCTACACTGTCCCCATCAAACACTCCCAGGCCAGGCACAGCAGGGTGTTAGATACAGAGTAAAACTGCCTCTTCACTGTCCCCATCAAACACTTCCAGGACAGGTACAGTACGCGGTTAGATACAGAGGAAATCTCCCTCTACACTGTCCCCATCAAACACTCGCAGGACAGGTACAGCATGGGGTTAGATACAGACTAAAGCTCCCTCTACACTGTACCCATCAAACACTCCCAGGACAGGTACAGCACGAGTTTAGATACAGAGGAAATCTCCCTCTACACTGTCCCCATCAAACACTCCCAGGACAGGACAGCACGGGGTAAGATACAGAGTAAAGCTGCTTCTACACTGTCCCCATCAAACACTCTAAGAACACACACAGCACTGGGTTTGATCCAGAGTAAAGCTGCCTCTTCATGTCCCCATCAAACACTCCCAGGACAGGTACAGCACGGGGTTAGATACAGAGTAAAGCTCCCTCTACACTGTCCCCATCAAACACTCCCAGGACAGTTACCGAACGGGGATAGATACAGAGTAAAGCTCTCTCTACACTGTCCCCATCAAACACTCCCAGGACAGTTACAGCACGGGGTTAGATACACACTAAAGCTCCCTCTACACTGTACCTATCAAACACTCCCCGGACAGGTATAGCACAGGGTTAGATACAGAGTATAGCTCCCTCTATTTTGCCCATCAAACATTCCCAGGACAGGTACAGCACGGGATGAGATACAGAGTAAATCTCCCTGTACACTGTCCCCATCATACACTCCCAGGACAGGTACAGCACGGGGTTTGATACAGAGTAAAGCTCCCTCTTCATCGTCCCCATCAAACACTCGCAGGACAGATACAGCACGGGGTTAGATACAGAATAAAGGCCCCTCTAGACTGTACCCATCAAACTCTCCCAGGACAGTTATAGCACAGGGTTAGATACAGAGTAAAGATGCCTCTACATGTCCCCATCAAACACTCCCAGGACAGGTACAGTACGGGGTTAGATACAGAGTAAAGCTCTGTCTACACTGTCCCCATCAAACACTCCCAGGACAGGTACAACACGGGGTTAGATACAGAGTAAAGCTCCCTCTACACTGTCCCCATCAAACACTCCCAGGACAGGTACAGCACGGGATACAAACACTCGCAGGATAGATACAGCATGGGATTAGATACAGTGTAAAGGTCCCTCTACACTGTAACATTCAAACACTCCCAGGACAGTTATATCACAGGGTTAGATACAGAGTAAAGCTGCCTCTACATGTCCCCATCAAACACTCCCAGGACAGGTACAGCACGGGGTTAGATACAGAGTAAAGCTCCCTCTACGCTGCCCCCATCAAACTCTCCCAGGACAGGTACCGCACACGGATAGATACAGAGTAAAGCTCTCTCTACACCGTCCCCATCAAACACACCCATGACAGGTACAACACGGGGTTAGATACAGAGTAAAGCTCACTCTACACTGTCCCCATCAAACAATCCCAGGACAGGTACATCACGGGGTTAGATACAGAGTAAAGCTCCCTCTACATTGTCCCCATCAAACTCTCCCAGGACAGGTACAGCACGGGGTTAGATACAGAGTAAAGCTCCCTCTACACTGTCCCCATCAAACACTCCCAGGACACACACAGCACGGTGTTAGATACAGAGTAAAGCTCACTCTACACTGTCCCCGTCATACACTCCCAGGACAGGTATAGAATGGATTTTGATACAGAGTAAAGCTCCCTCTACACTGTCCCCATCAAACACTCCCAGGACAGGTACAGCACGGGGTTAGATACAGAGTAAAGCTCCCTCTACACTGTCCCCATCAAACACTCCCAGGACAGGTACAGCACGGGGTTAGATACAGAGTAAAGCTCCCTCTTCATCGTCCCCATCAAACACTCGCAGGACAGATACAGCACGGGGTTAGATACAGAATAAAGGCCCCTCTAGACTGTACCCATCAAACTCTCCCAGGACAGTTATAGCACAGGGTTAGATACAGAGTAAAGATGCCTCTACATGTCCCCATCAAACACTCCCAGGACATGTACAGCACAGCTTTAGATACAGAGTAAAGCTCCCTCTACACTGTCCCCATCAAACACTCCCAGGACAGGTACAACACGGGGTTAGATACAGAGTAAAGCTCCCTCTTCACTTTCCCCATCAAACACTCACAGGACAGGTACAGCACGTGGTTAGATACAGAGTAAAGCTCCCTCTTCACTTTCCCCATCAAACACTCCCAGGACAGGTACAACACGGGGTTAGATACAGAGTAAATCTCCCTCTACACCGTCCCCATCAAACACTCCCAGGACAGGTACAACACGGGGTTAGATACAGAGTAAAGCTCCCTCTACACTGTCCCCATCAAACACTCCCAGGACAGGTACAGCACGGGGTTAGATACAGACTAAAGCTCCCTCTACACTGTCCCCATCAAACACTCCCAGGACAGTTACAGCATGGGGATA
Source organism: Carcharodon carcharias (assembly GCF_017639515.1). Taxonomy (NCBI): domain Eukaryota; kingdom Metazoa; phylum Chordata; class Chondrichthyes; order Lamniformes; family Lamnidae; genus Carcharodon; species Carcharodon carcharias. The sequence continues at coordinate 7,677 of NW_024470692.1, forward strand.
GTTACAGAGTAAAGCTTCCTCTTCTCCGTCCCCATCAAACACTCCCATGACAGGTACAGCACGGGGTTTTTTACAGAGTAAAGCTCCCTCTTCAATGTCCCCATCAAACACTCCCAGGACAGGTACAGCACGGGGTTAGATACAGAGTTATGCTCCCTCTGCACTGTCCCCATCAAACACTCCCTGGACAGGTACAGCACGGGGTTATTTACAGAGTAAATCTCCCTGTGCACTGTCCCCATCAAGCTCACCCAAGTCAGCTACAGCACGGGGTTAGATACAGAGTGAAGTTCCCTCTAAACTGTCCCCATCAAACACTCCCCGGACAGGTACAGCACGGGGTTAGATACAGAGTAACTCTCCCTCTACACTGTCACCATCAAATACTCCCAGGACAGGTACAGCACGGGGTTAGATACAGACTAAAGCTCCCTCTACACTGTACCCTTCAAATACTCCAGGAGAGGTACAGCACGGGGTTAGATACAGAGTAAATCTCCCTCTACACTGTCCCCATCAAACTCACCCAGGAAAGTTACAGCATGGGGTTAGATACAGAATGAAGCTCCCTCTACGCTGTCCCCATCAAACACTCCCTGGACAGGTACAGTACGGGGTTAGTTACAGAGTAAATTCCCTCTACACTGTCCCCATCAAACACTCCCAGGACAGGTACAGCACGGGGATAGTTACAGAGTAAAGCTCCCTCTACACTGTCCAAATCAAACAATCCCAGGACAGGTACAGCACGGGGTTTAAATACAGAGTAAAGTTCCCTCTACACTGTCCCCATCAACACTGACTGCACAGGTACAGCACGGGGTTAGATAGAGAGTAAATCTCCCTCTACACTGTCCCCATCAAACTCACTCAGGACAGTTACAGCAAAGGGTTAGATACAGAGTGATGCTCCCTCTACACTGTCCCCATCAAACACTCCCAGGACATGTATAGCACGGTGTTAGATGCAGAGTTAGGCTCCCTCTACACTGTCCCCATCAAACACACCCAGGAGAGATACAGCACGGGGTTAGATACAGAGTAAAGCTCCCTCTACACTGTCCCCATCAAACACTCCCAGGACAGGTACAGCACGGGGGTGGATACAGAGTAAATCTCCGTCTGCACTGTCCCCATTAAACACTCCCAGGACAGGTAAAGCATGGGTTTAGATATAGAGTAAATATCCCTCTACACTGTCCCCATCTAACACTCCCAGGACAGGTACAGCACAGGGTTAGATACATATTAAATCTCCCTCTACACTGTCCCCATCAAACCCACCCAGACCAGTTACAGCACGGGGTTAGATACATAGTGAAGCTCCCTGTACACTGTCCCCATCAAACACTCCGAGGCCAGGCACAGCACGGGATTAGATACAGAGTAAAGCTGCCTCTACACTGTCCCCATCAAACACTCCCAGGCCAGGCACAGCAGGGTGTTAGATACAGAGTAAAACTGCCTCTTCACTGTCCCCATCAAACACTTCCAGGACAGGTACAGTACGCGGTTAGATACAGAGGAAATCTCCCTCTACACTGTCCCCATCAAACACTCGCAGGACAGGTACAGCATGGGGTTAGATACAGACTAAAGCTCCCTCTACACTGTACCCATCAAACACTCCCAGGACAGGTACAGCACGAGTTTAGATACAGAGGAAATCTCCCTCTACACTGTCCCCATCAAACACTCCCAGGACAGGACAGCACGGGGTAAGATACAGAGTAAAGCTGCTTCTACACTGTCCCCATCAAACACTCTAAGAACACACACAGCACTGGGTTTGATCCAGAGTAAAGCTGCCTCTTCATGTCCCCATCAAACACTCCCAGGACAGGTACAGCACGGGGTTAGGTACAGAGTAAAGCTCCCTCTACACTGTCCCCATCAAACACTCCCAGGACAGTTACCGAACGGGGATAGATACAGAGTAAAGCTCTCTCTACACTGTCCCCATCAAACACTCCCAGGACAGTTACAGCACGGGGTTAGATACACACTAAAGCTCCCTCTACACTGTACCTATCAAACACTCCCCGGACAGGTATAGCACAGGGTTAGATACAGAGTATAGCTCCCTCTATTTTGCCCATCAAACATTCCCAGGACAGGTACAGCACGGGATGAGATACAGAGTAAATCTCCCTGTACACTGTCCCCATCATACACTCCCAGGACAGGTACAGCACGGGGTTTGATACAGAGTAAAGCTCCCTCTTCATCGTCCCCATCAAACACTCGCAGGACAGATACAGCACGGGGTTAGATACAGAATAAAGGCCCCTCTAGACTGTACCCATCAAACTCTCCCAGGACAGTTATAGCACAGGGTTAGATACAGAGTAAAGATGCCTCTACATGTCCCCATCAAACACTCCCGGGACAGGTACAGCACGGCTTTAGATACAGAGTAAAGCTCCCTCTACACTGTCCCCATCAAACACTCCCAGGACAGGTACAACACGGGGTTAGATACAGAGTAAAGCTCCCTCTTCACTTTCCCCATCAAACACTCACAGGACAGGTACAGTACGGGGTTAGATACAGAGTAAAGCTCTGTCTACACTGTCCCCATCAAACACTCCCTGGACAGGTACAGTACGGGGTTAGTTACAGAGTAAATTCCCTCTACACTGTCCCCATCAAACACTCCCAGGGCAGGTACAGCACGGGGTTAGATACAGAGTAAAGCTCCCTCTACACTGTCCCCATCAAACACTCCCTGGACAGGTACAGCACGGGGTTAGATACAGAGTAAAGCTCCCTCTACACTGTCCCCATCAAACACTCCCAGGACAGGTACAGCACGGCTTTAGATACAGAGTAAAGCTCCCTCTACACTGTCCCCATCAAACACTCCCAGGACAGGTACAACACGGGGTTAGATACAGAGTAAAGCTCCCTCTTCACTTTCCCCATCAAACACTCACAGGACAGGTACAGTACGGGGTTAGATACAGAGTACAGCTCCCTCTACAGTGTCCCCATCAAACACTCCCAGGACAGGTACAGCACGGGGTTAGATACAGACTAAAGCTCCCTCTACACTGTCCCCATCAAACACTCCCAGGACAGTTACAGCATGGGGATAGTTACAGAGTAAAGCTTCCTCTTCTCCGTCCCCATCAAACACTCCCATGACAGGTACAGCACGGGGTTTTTTACAGAGTAAAGCTCCCTCTTCAATGTCCCCATCAAACACTCCCAGGACAGGTACAGCACGGGGTTAGATACAGAGTTATGCTCCCTCTGCACTGTCCCCATCAAACACTCCCTGGACAGGTACAGCACGGGGTTATTTACAGAGTAAATCTCCCTGTGCACTGTCCCCATCAAGCTCACCCAAGTCAGCTACAGCACGGGGTTAGATACAGAGTGAAGTTCCCTCTAAACTGTCCCCATCAAACACTCCCCGGACAGGTACAGCACGGGGTTAGATACAGAGTAACTCTCCCTCTACACTGTCACCATCAAATACTCCCAGGACAGGTACAGCACGGGGTTAGATACAGACTAAAGCTCCCTCTACACTGTACCCTTCAAATACTCCAGGAGAGGTACAGCACGGGGTTAGATACAGAGTAAATCTCCCTCTACACTGTCCCCATCAAACTCACCCAGGAAAGTTACAGCATGGGGTTAGATACAGAATGAAGCTCCCTCTACGCTGTCCCCATCAAACACTCCCTGGACAGGTACAGTACGGGGTTAGTTACAGAGTAAATTCCCTCTACACTGTCCCCATCAAACACTCCCAGGACAGGTACAGCACGGGGATAGTTACAGAGTAAAGCTCCCTCTACACTGTCCAAATCAAACAATCCCAGGACAGGTACAGCACGGGGTTTAAATACAGAGTAAAGTTCCCTCTACACTGTCCCCATCAACACTCACTGCACAGGTACAGCACGGGGTTAGATAGAGAGTAAATCTCCCTCTACACTGTCCCCATCAAACTCACTCAGGACAGTTACAGCAAAGGGTTAGATACAGAGTGATGCTCCCTCTACACTGTCCCCATCAAACACTCCCAGGACATGTATAGCACGGTGTTAGATGCAGAGTTAGGCTCCCTCTACACTGTCCCCATCAAACACACCCAGGAGAGATACAGCACGGGGTTAGATACAGAGTAAAGCTCCCTCTACACTGTCCCCATCAAACACTCCCAGGACAGGTACAGCACGGGGGTGGATACAGAGTAAATCTCCGTCTGCACTGTCCCCATTAAACACTCCCAGGACAGGTAAAGCATGGGTTTAGATATAGAGTAAATATCCCTCTACACTGTCCCCATCTAACACTCCCAGGACAGGTACAGCACAGGGTTAGATACATATTAAATCTCCCTCTACACTGTCCCCATCAAACCCACCCAGACCAGTTACAGCACGGGGTTAGATACATAGTGAAGCTCCCTGTACACTGTCCCCATCAAACACTCCGAGGCCAGGCACAGCACGGGATTAGATACAGAGTAAAGCTGCCTCTACACTGTCCCCATCAAACACTCCCAGGCCAGGCACAGCAGGGTGTTAGATACAGAGTAAAACTGCCTCTTCACTGTCCCCATCAAACACTTCCAGGACAGGTACAGTACGCGGTTAGATACAGAGGAAATCTCCCTCTACACTGTCCCCATCAAACACTCGCAGGACAGGTACAGCATGGGGTTAGATACAGACTAAAGCTCCCTCTACACTGTCCCCATCAAACACTCCCAGGACAGGACAGCACGGGGTAAGATACAGAGTAAAGCTGCTTCTACACTGTCCCCATCAAACACTCTAAGAACACACACAGCACTGGGTTTGATCCAGAGTAAAGCTGCCTCTTCATGTCCCCATCAAACACTCCCAGGACAGGTACAGCACGGGGTTAGATACAGAGTAAAGCTCCCTCTACACTGTCCCCATCAAACACTCCCAGGACAGGACAGCACGGGGTAAGATACAGAGTAAAGCTGCTTCTACACTGTCCCCATCAAACACTCTAAGAACACACACAGCACTGGGTTTGATCCAGAGTAAAGCTGCCTCTTCATGTCCCCATCAAACACTCCCAGGACAGTTACAGCACGGGGTTAGATACACACTAAAGCTCCCTCTACACTGTACCTATCAAACACTCCCCGGACAGGTATAGCACAGGGTTAGATACAGAGTATAGCTCCCTCTACACTGTCCCCATCAAACATTCCCAGGACAGGTACAGCACGGGATGAGATACAGAGTAAAGCTCCGTCTGCACTGTCTCCATTAAACACTCCCAGGACAGGTAAAGCATGGGTTTAGATACAGAGTAAACCTCCCTTGACACTGTACCCATCAAATACTCCCAGTGCAGGTATAGCACAGGGTTAGATACAGAGTATAGCTCCCTCTACACTGTCCCCATCAAAGACTCCCAGGACAGGTACAGCACGGGATTAGATACAGAGTAAAGCTGCCTCTACACTGTCCCCATCAAACACTCCCAGGCCAGGCACAGCACGGGGTTAGATACAGAGTAAAACTGCCTCTTCACTGTCCCCATCAAACACTTCCAGGACAGGTACAGTACGGGGTTAGATACATTGTAAAGCTCCATCTACACTGTACCCATCAAACACTCCCAGGACAGGTACAGCACGGGGTTAGATACAGAGTAAAGCTCCCTCTATACTGTCCCCATCAAACACTCCCAGGACAGGTACAGCACGGGGTTAGATACAGAGTAAAGCTCCCTCTATACTGTCCCCATCAAACACTCCCAGGACAGGTACAGCACGGGGTTAGATACAGAGTAAAGATTCCTCTACCCTGTCCCCATCAAACACTCACTGGACAGGTACAGCATGGGGTTCGATGGAGAGTAAACTCCCTCTACACTGTACCCTTCAAACACTCCCTGGACAGGTACAGCTCTTGGTTAGATACAGAATAAATCTCCCTCCTGACTGTCCCCATCAAACTCAATCAGGACAGGTACAGCACGGGGTTAGATACAGAGGGATTTTCCCTCTACACTGTCCCCATCAAACACTCCCAGGACAAGTACAGCACGGGGTTAGATACAGAGTAAAGCTCCCTCTACACTGTCCCCATCAAACACTCCCAGGACAGGTACAGCACGGGGTTAGATACAGAGTAAAGCTCCCTCTACACTGTACCCTTCAAACACGCCCAGGACAGGTACAGCACGGGGTTAGATACAGAGTAAAGCTCACTCTACACTGTCCCCATCAAACACTCCCAAGGCAGGTACAGCACGGGGTTAGATACATAGTGAAGCTCCCTGTACACTGTCCCCATCAAACACTCCGAGGCCAGGCACAGCACGGGATTAGATACAGAGTAAAGCTGCCTCTACACTGTCCCCATCAAACACTCCCAGGCCAGGCACAGCAGGGTGTTAGATACAGAGTAAAACTGCCTCTTCACTGTCCCCATCAAACACTCCCAGGACAGGTACAGTACGGGGTTAGATACAGACTAAAGCTCCCTCTACACTGTACCCATCAAACACTCCCAGGACAGGTACAGCACGAGTTTAGATACAGAGGAAATCTCCCTCTACACTGTCCCCATCAAACATTCCCAGGACAGGTACAGCACGGGGTAAGATACAGAGTAAAGCTGCTTCTACACTGTCCCCATCAAACACTCTAAGAACACACACAGCACTGGGTTTGATCCAGAGTAAAGCTGCCTCTTCATGTCCCCATCAAACACTCCCAGGACAGGTACAGCATTGGGTTAGATACAGAGTAAAGATCCCTCTACCCTGTCCCCATCAAACACTCCCAGGACAGGTACAGCACGGGATTAGATACAGAGTAAAGCTGCCTCTACACTGTCCCCATCAAACACTCCCAGGCCAGGCACAGCACGGGGTTAGATACAGAGTAAAACTGCCTCTTCAGTGTCCCCATCAAACACTTCCAGGACAGGTACAGTACGGGGTTAGATACAGAGTAAAGCTCCATCTACACTGTCCCCATCAAACACTCCCAGGACAGGTACAGCATTGGGTTAGATACAGAGTAAAGATCCCTCTACCCTGTCCCCATCAAACACTCACTGGACAGGTACAGCATGGGGTTCGATAGAGAGTAAACTCCCTCTACACTGTACCCTTCAAACACTCCCTGGACAGGTACAGCTCTTGGTTAGATACAGAATAAATCTCCCTCCTGACTGTCCCCATCAAACTCAATCAGGACAGGTACAGCACGGGGTTAGATACAGAGGGATTTTCCCTCTACACTGTCCCCATCAAACACTCCCAGGACAAGTACAGCACGGGGTTAGATACAGAGTAAAGCTCCCTCTACACTGTACCCTTCAAACACTCCCCAGACCGGTACAGCACGGGGTTAGATACAGAGTAAATCTCCCTCCAGACTGTCCCCATTAAACTAACCCAGGACATGTATAGCACGGGGTTAGATAGAGAGGGAAGCTCCCTCTACACTGTCACCATCAAACACTCACAGGACAGGAACAGCACAGGGTTAGATAGAGAGTAAAGCTCCCTCTACACTGTACCCTTCAAACACTCCCAGGACAGGTAAAACACGGGCTTAGATACAGAGTAAATCTCCCTCTACACTGTCCCCATCAAACTCACCCAGGACAGTTACAGCACGAGGTTAGATACAGAGGAAATCTCCCTCTACACTGTCCCCATCAAACACTCCCAGGACAGGTACAGCAAAGGGTTAGATACAGTGTAAAGCTCCCTCTCCACTGTCCCCATCAAATACTCCCAGGACAGATACAGCACGGGGTAAGATACAGATTAAATCTGCTTCTACACTGTCCCCATCAAACACTCCAAGAACACACACAGCACTGGGTTTGATCCAGAGTAAAGCTGCCTCTTCATGTCCCCATCAAACACTCCCAGGACAGGTACAGCAGCGGGTTAGATACAGAGTAAAGTTCCCTCTACGCTGTCCCCATCAAACACTCCCAGGACAGGTACCGGACGGGGATAGATACAGAGTAAAGCTCTCTCTACACTGTCCCCATCAAACACTCCCAGGACAGTTACAGCACGGGGTTAGATACAGACTAAAGCTCCCTCTACACTGTACCCATCAAACACTCCCAGGACAGGTACAGCACGGGGTTAGTTACAGGGTAAAGCTCCCTCTACACTGTCCCCATCAAACATTCCCAGGACAGGTACAGCACGGGGTTAGATACAGAGTAAAGCTCCGTCTGCACTGTCTCCATTAAACACTCCCAGGACAGGTAAAGCAGGGGTTTAGATACAGAATAAATCTCCCTCGACACTGTACCCATCAAATACTCCCAGGGCAGGTATAGCACAGGGTTAAATACAGAGTAAATATCCCTCTACACTGTCCCCATCAAATACTCCCAGGACAGGTGCATCACGGGGTTAGATACAGATTAAATCTCCCTCTACACTGTCCCCATCAAACCCACCCATAACAGTTACAGAACGGGGTGAGATACAGAGTGAAGCGCCCTGTACACTGTCCCCATCAAACACTCCGAGGCCAGGCACAGCACGGAGTAAGATACAGAGTAAAGCTCCCTCTACACTGTCCCCATCAAACACTCACTGGACAGGTACAGCATGGGGTTAGATAGAGAGTAAATCTCCCTCTACACTGTCCCCATCAAACTCACCCATGTCAGTTCCAGCATAGGGTTAGATACAGAGTGATGCTCCCTCTACATGTCCCCATCAAACACTCCCAGGACATGTATAGCACGGTGTTAGATACAGAGTTTGGCTCCCTCTTCACTGTCCCCATCAAACACTCCCAGGACAGGTACAGCACGGGGGTGGATACAGAGTATATCTCCATCTGCACTGTCCCCATTAAACACTCCCAGGACAGGTAAAGCATGGGTTTAGATACAGAGTAAATCTTTCTAGACACTGTACCCATCAAACACTCCCAGGGCAGGTATAGCACTGGGTTAGATATAGAGTAAATATCCCTCTACACTGTCCCCATCTAACACTCCCAGGAGAGGTACAGCACGGGGTTAGATACATATTAAATCTCCCTCTACACTGTCCCCATCAAACCCATCCAGACCAGTTACAGCACGGGGTTAGATACATAGTGAAGCTCCCTGTACACTGTCCCCATCAAACACTCCGAGGCCAGGCACAGCACGGGATTAGATACAGAGTAAAGCTGCCTCTACACTGTCCCCTTCAAACACTCCCAGGCCAGGCACAGCACAGGGTTAGATACAGAGTTAAGCTCCCTCTATACTGTCCCCATAAAACACTCCCAGTACAGGTACAGCACGGGGTTACATACAGCGTAAAGCTCTCTCTTCACTGTCCCCATCTAACACTCCCAGGACAGGTACAGCACGGGGTTAGATAAAGAGTAAAGCTGCCTCTACACTGTCCCCATCAAACACTCCCAGGACAGTTACAGCAAAGGGTAAGATAAAGAGTTAAGCTCCCTCTACCCTGTCCCCATCAAACACTCCCAGGACAGGTACAGCACGAGGTTAGATACAGAGTAAAGGTCCCTCTACACTGTCCCCATCAAACACTCCCAGCACAGGTTCCGCACGGGGATAGATACAGAGTAAAGCTCCCTCTACACTGTCCCCATCAAACATTCCCAGGACAGGTACAGCACGGGGTTAGATACCGAGTAAATCTCCCTCTACACTGTACCCATCAAACACTCCCAGGACAGGTACAGCACGGGGTTAGATACAGAGTAAATCTCCCTCTACACTGTCCCCATCAAACACTCCCAGGACAGGTACAGCACGGGGTTAGATACAGAGTAAAGCTCCCTCTACTCTGTCCCCATCAAACACTCCAAGAACACACACAGCACTGGGTTTGATCCAGAGTAAAGCTGCCTCTTCATGTCCCCATCAAACACTCCCAGGACAGATACAGCACGGGGTAAGATACAGAGTAAAGCTGCTTCTACACTGTCCCCATCAAACACTCCAAGAACACACACAGCACTGGGTTTTACCCAGAGTAAAGCTGCCTCTTCATGTCCCCATCAAACACTCCCAGGACAGGTACAGCACCGGGTTAGATACAGAGTAAAGTTCCCTCTACGCTGTCCCCATCAAACACTCCCAGGACAGGTACCGGACGGGGATAGATACAGAGTAAAGCTCCCTCTACGCTGTCCCCATCAAACACTCCCAGGACAGGTACCGGACGGGGATAGATACAGAGTAAAGCTCTCTCTACACTGTCCCCATCAAACACTCCCAGGACAGTTACAGCACGGGGTTAGATACAGACTAAAGCTCCCTCTTCTCTGTACCCATCAAACACTCCCCGGACAGGTATAGCACAGGGTTAGATACAGAGTAAAGCTCCCTCTACACTGTCCCCATCAAACACTCCCAGGACAGGTACAGCACGGGGTTAGATACAGAGTAAAACTCCCTCTTCACTGTCCCCATCAAACATTCCCAGGACAGGTACAGCATGGGGTTAGATACAGAGTAAAGCTCCGTCTGCACTGTCTACATTAAACACTCCCAGGACAGGTAAAGCATGGGTTTAGATACAGAGTAAATCTCCCTCGACACTGTACCCATCAAATACTCCCAGGGCAGGTATAGCACAGGGTTAGATACAGAGTAAATCTCCCTCTACACTGTCCCCATCAAACCCACCCATAACAGTTACAGAACGGGGTTAGATACAGAGTGAACCGCCCTGTACACTGTCCCCATCAAACACTCCGAGGCCAGGCACAGCACGGGATTAGATACAGAGTAAAGCTGCCACTACACTCTCCCCATCAATCACTCCCAGGCCAGGCACAGCACGGGGTTAGATACAGAGTAATGCTCCCTCTACACTGTCCCCATCAAACTCACCCAGGACAGTTACAGCAAAGGGTTAGATACAGAGTGATGCTCCCTCTACACTGTCCCCATCAAACACTCCCAGGACATGTATAGCACGGTGTTAGATACAGAGTTAGGCTCCCTCTACACTGTCCCCATCAAACACACCCAGGAGAGATACAGCACGGGGTTAGATACAGAGTAAAGCTCCCTCTACACTGTCCCCATCAAACACTCCCAGGACAGGTACAGCACGGGGGTGGATACAGAGTATATCTCCGTCTGCACTGTCCCCATTAAACACTCCCAGGACAGGTAAAGCATGGGTTTAGATACAGAGTAAATCTCCCTCGACACTGTACCCATCAAACACTCCCAGGGCAGGTATAGCACTGGGTTAGATATAGAGTAAATATCCCTCTACACTGTCCCCATCTAACACTCCCAGGAGAGGTACAGCACGGGGTTAGATACATATTAAATCTCCCTCTACACTGTCCCCATCAAACCCACCCAGACCAGTTACAGCACGGGGTTAGATACAGAGTGAAGCTCCCTGTACACTGTCCCCATCAAACACTCCGAGGCCAGGCACAGCACGGGATTAGATACAGAGTAAAGCTGCCTCTACACTGTCCCCATCAAACACTCCCAGGCCAGGCACAGCACGGGGTTAGTTACAGAGTAAAGCTGCCTCTACACTGTCCCCATCAAACACTCCCAGGACAGTTACAGCACGGGGTAAGATACAGAGTTAAGCTCCCTCTACACTGTCCCCATCAAACACTCCCAGGACAGTTACAGCACGGGGTAAGATACAGAGTTAAGCTCCCTCTACACTGTCCCCATCAAACACTCCCAGGACAGGTACAGCACGGGGTTAGATACAGAGCAAAGCTCCTTCTACACTGTCCCCATCAAACACTCCCAGGACAGGTACAGCACAGGGTTAGATACAGAGTAAAGCTCCCTCTACACTGTCCCCATCAAACACTCCCAGGACATGTAGAGCACGGGGTTTAGATATAGAGTAAACCGCCGCCTAGACCTTCCCCATCAAACACTCCCAGGACAGGTACAGCATGGTGTTAGCTACAGAGTAAAGCTCCCTCTGCACTTTCCCCATCAAACAGTCAAAGGAGAGATACAGCACGGGGTTAGATACAGAGTAAAGCCCCCTCTACACTGTCCCCATCAAACACTCCCAGGAGAGATACAGCACGGGGTTAGATACAGAGTAAAGCTCCCTCTACACTGTACCCTGTAAACACTCCCAGGACAGGTACAGCACGGGGTTAGATACAGAGTAAATCTCCCTCTACACTGTCCCCATCAAACTCACCCAGGACAGGTACAGTACGGGATTAGATACAGAGTAAAGCTGCCACTACACTGTCCCCATCAATCACTCCCAGGCCAGTTACAGCACGGAGTTAGATACAGAGTAAAGCTCACTCTACACTGTCACCATCAAACACTCCCAGGACAGGTACAGCACTGGGTTAGATACTGAGTGAAGCTCCCTCTACACTGTCCTCATCAAACACTCTCAGGACAAGTATACTAAGGGGTTAGATACAGAGTAAATCTCCCTGTACACTGTCCGCATCAAACTCACCCAGGACAGTTACTGTATGGGGTTAGATACAGAGTAAAGCTCCCTCTACACTGACCCATCAAACACTCCCAGGACAGGTACAGCACGGGTTTAGATACAGAGTAAATCTCCCTCTACACTGTCCCCATCAAACACTCCCAGGAGAGGTACAGCACGGGGTTAGATACAGAGTAAAGCTCCCTCTACACTGTCCCCATCAAACACTCCCAGGACAGGTACAGCACGGGGTTAGATAGTGAGTAAATCTCCCTCTACACTGTCCCCATCAAATTCACCCAGGACAGTTACAGCACGGGGTTAGATACAGAGTAATGCTCCCTCTACACTGTCCCCATCAAACACTCCCAGGACATGTACAGCACGGGGTTAGATACAGAGTAAAGCTCCCTCTACACTGTCCCCATCAAACACTCCCAGGCAGGCACAGCACGGGATTAGATACAGAGTAAATCTCCCTCTACACTGTCGCCATCAAACACTCCCCGGATAGGTAAAGCACGGGGTTAGATACAGATTAAATCTCCCCCTACGCTGTCCCCATCACACACTCCCAGGACAGGTACAGCACGGGGTTAGATAGAGAGTAAATCTCCCTCCAGACTGTCCCCATCAAACTAACCCAGGACATATATAGCACGGGGTTTGATAGAGAGGGAAGTTCCCTCTACACTATACCCTTCAAACACTCCCTGGACCGGTACAGCACGGGGTTAGATAAAGAGTAAAGCTCCCTCTACGCTGTCCCCATCAAACACTCCCAGGACAGGTACAGCACGGGGTTAGATACAGAGTAAAGCTCCCTCTACACTGTCCCCATCAAACACTCCCAGGACAGGTACAGCACGGGGTTAGATACAGAGTAAAGCCCCCTCTACACTGTCCCCATCAAACACTCCCAGGACAGGTACGGCACGGGTTTATATATAGAGTAAATCTCCCTCTACACTGTCCCCATCAAATTGACCCAGGACGGGTACAGCACGGGGTTAGATACAGAGTAAAGCTCCCTCTACACTGTCCCCATCAAACACTCCCAGGACAGGTACAGCACGGGGTTAGATACAGTGTAAAGCTCCCTCTACACTGTCCCCATCAAACACTCCCAGGACAGGTACAGCACAGGGTTAGATACAGAGTAAAGCTCCCTCTACACTGTCCCCATCAAACACTCCCAGGACAGGTACAGCACGAGGTTTGATACAGAGTAAATCTCCCTCTATATCGTCCCCATCAAACACTCGCAGGACAGATACAGCATGGGATTAGATACAGAGTAAATTTCCCTCTACACTGTACCCATCAAACACTACCAGGACAGTTATAGCACAGGGTTAGATACAGAGTAAAGATGCCTCCACATGTCCCCATCAAACACTCCTAGGACAGGTACAGCATGGGGTTAGATACAGAGTAAAGCTCCCTCTACACTGTCCCCACCAAACACTCCCAGGACAGGTACAGCACGAGGTTAGATACAGAGTAAAGCTCCCTCTACTCTGTCTCCATCAAACTCACCTAGGACATTTACAGCACGGGGTTAGATACAGAGTAATGCTCCCTCTACACTGTCCCCATCAAACACTCCCAAGACAGCTACAGTACGTGGTTAGATACGGAGTAAATCTCCCTCTTCACTGTCCCCATCAAACTCACCCAGAACATTTGCAGCACAGTGTTAGATACGGAGTAAAGCTCCCTGTACACTGACCCCATCAAACACTCCCTGGACAGGTACAGCATGGGGTTAGATACAGAGTAAAGTTCCCTCTTCACTGTACCCTTCAAACACTCCCTGGACAGTACAGCACGGGGTAAGATAAAGAGTAAATCTCCCTCTACACTGCCCCATCAAACTCACCCAGGACAGGTACAGGACGGGATTAGATACAGAGTGAAGCTGCCTCTACACTGTCCCCATCAAACACTCCCAGGACAGGTACAGCACGGGGTTAGATACAGAGTAAAGCTCCCTCTGCACTGTACCCTTCAAAGACTTCCAGGACAGGTACAGCAAGGGGTTAGATACAGAGAAAATCTCCCTCTACATCGTCCCCATCAAACACTCGCAGGACAGATACAGCATTGGATTAGATACAGAGTAAAGGTCCCTCTACGCTGTACCCATCAAACACTCCCAGGACAGTTATAGCTTAGGGTTAGATACAGAGTAAAGCTGCCTCTACATTTCCCCATCAAACACTCCCAGGACAGGTACAGCACGGGGTTAGATACAGAGTAAAGCTCCCTCTACGCTGTCCCCATCAAACTCTCCCAGGACAGGTACCGCACGGGGATAGATACAAAGTAAATCTCACTCTACACTGTCCCCATCAAACACTCCCATGACAGGTACAACACGGGGTTAGATACAGAGTAAAGCTCCCTCTTCACTGTCCCCATCAAACACTCCCAGGACAGATACAGCACAGGGTTAGATACAGAGTAAAGCTCCCTCTTCACTGTCCCCATCAAACACTCCCAGGACAGATACAGCACGGGGTTAGATACAGAGTAAAGCTCCCTCTTCACTGTCCCCATCAAACACTCCCAGGACAGGTACAGCACGGTTTTAGATACAGAGTAAAGATCCCTCTACACTGTCCCCTTCAAACACTCCCTGGAAAGGTACAGCATTGGGTTAGATACAGAGTAAAGCTCCCTTACACTGCAATCTTCAAACACTCCCTGGACAGGTACAGCACGGGGTTAGATAGAGGGTAAATCTCCCTCTACACTGTTCCCATCAAACACTCCCAGGACAGGTACAGCACGGGGTTAGATACAGACTTTAGCTCCCTCTTCGCTGTCCCCACCAAACACTGACAGGACAGGTAGAGCATTGGGTCAGATTCCAAGTAAAGCTCCCTCAACACTGTCCCCATCAAACACTCCCTGGAGAGGTACAGCACGGGGTTAGATACAGAGTAAATCTTTATCTACACTGTCCCCATCAAACACTCCCATGACAGGTACAACACGGAGTTAGATGCAGACTAAATATCCCTCTTCACTGTCCCCATCAAACACTCCCAGGACAGGTACAGCACGGGGTTAGATACAGAGTAAAGCTCCCTCTACACTGTCCCCATCACACACTCCCTGGAGAGCTATAGCACGGTGTTAGATAAAGAGTAAAGCTCCCTTACACTGTAACCTTCAAACACTCGCTGGACAGGTACAGCACGGGGTTAGATACAGAGTAAATCTCCCTCTACACTGTCCCAATCAAACTCACCCAGGACAGGTACAGCACGGGGTTAGATACAGAGTAAAGCTCCCTGTACATGTCCCCATCAAACACTCCCAGGACAGGTACAGCACAGGGTTAGATACAGAGTTAAGCTCCCTCTTCACTGTCCCCATCAAACACTCCCAGGAGAGGTACAGCACGGGGTTAGATACAGAGTAAATCTCCCTCTACACTGTCTCCATCAAACTCACCTAGGACAGTTACAGCATGGGGTTAGATACAGAGTGAAGCTCCCTCTACACTGTCCCCATCAAACACTCCCAAGACAGGTACAGTACGTGTTTAGACAGGGAGTAAATCTCCCTCTTCACTGTCCGCATCAAACTCACCCAGAACAGTTACAGCACAGGGTTAGATACGGAGTAAAGCTCCCTGTACACTGACCCCATCAAACACTCCCGGGACAGGTACAGCACGGGGTTAGATACAGAGTAAAGTTCCCTCTTCACTGTACCCTTCAAACACTCCCTGGACAGTACAGCACGGGGTAAGATACAGATTAAATCTCCCTCTACACTGCCCCATCAAACTCACCCAGGACATGTACAGGACGGGGTTAGACACAGAGTGAAGCTGCCTCTACACTGTCCCCATCAAACACTCCCTGGACAGGTACAGCACGGGGTTAGATACAGAGTAAATCTTCCTCTACACTGTCCCCATCGAACTCACCCAGGACAGTTACTATAAGGGGTTAGATACAGAGTAAAGCTCCCTCTACACTGTCCCCATCAAACACTCCCAGGACAGGTACAGCACGGGGTTAGAGACAGAGTAAAGCTCCCTCTACACTGTCCCCATCAAACTCACCCAGGACAGTTACAGCATGGGGTTAGATACAGAGTTAAGCTCCCTCTTAACTGTACCCTTCAAACACTCCCAGGACAGATACAGCACGGGGTTAGATACAGAGTAAATCTTCCTCTACACTGACCCCATCAAACTCACCCAGGACAGTTACAGCATGGGGTTAGATACAGAGTTAAGCTCCCTCTACGCTGTCCCCATCGAACACTCCCACGAGAGGTACAGCACGGGGTTGGATAAAGAGTAAAGCTCCCTCAACAGTGTCCCCATCAAACACTCCCAGGACAGGAACAGCACGGGGTTAGATACAGAGTAAATCTCCCTCTAAACTGTCCCTATCAAACACTCCCAGGACAGGTACAGCATTGGGTTAGATGCAGAGTAAAGCTCCCTCTACACTGTCCCCATCAAACACTCCCAGGACAGGTACAGCACGGTGTTAGATACAGAGTTCAGCTCCCTGTACACTGTCCCGATCAAAGTCACCCAGGACAGGTACAGCACGGGGTTAGATACAGAGTAAAACTCCCACTACACTGTCCCCATCAAACACTCCCTGGACAGGTACAGCACGGGGTTCGATAGTGAGTGAAGCTCCCTCTACACTGTCCCCATCAAACACTCCCAGGACAGGTACAACACGGGGTTAGATACAGAGTAAAGCCCCCTCTACACTGTCCCCATCAAACACTCCCAGGACAGGTACAGCACGGTGTTAGATACAGAGTTCAGCTCCCTGTACACTGTCCCGATCAAAGTCACCCAGGACAGGTACAGCACGGGGTTAGATACAGAGTAAAACTCCCACTACACTGTCCCCATCAAACACTCCCTGGACAGGTACAGCACGGGGTTCGATAGTGAGTGAAGCTCCCTCTACACTGTCCCCATCAAACACTCCCAGGACAGGTACAACACGGGGTTAGATACAGAGTAAAGCCCCCTCTACACTGTCCCCATCAAACAGTCCCAGGATAGGAACAGCACGGGGTTAGATACAGAGTAAAGCTCCCTCTACACTGTCCGCATCAAACACTCCCAGGACAGGTACGGCACGGGTTTAGATACAGAGTAAAGCTCCCTCTACACTGTCGCCATTAAACACTCCCAGGTCTGGTACAGCACGGGGTTATATACAAAGTAAAGCTCCCTCTACACAGTCCCCATCAAACAGTCCCAGGATAGGAACAGCACGGTGTTAGATACAGAGTTCAGCTCCCTGTACACTGTCCCGATCAAACACTCCCAGGACAGGTACAGCATTGGGTTAGATACAGAGTAAATCTCCCTCTACACTCTCCCCATCGAACACTCCCACGAGAGGTACAGCACGGTGTTAGATACAGAGTTAATCTCCCTCTACAGTGTCCCCAACTATCACTCCCAGTACAGGTACAGCATGGGGTTTGATACCGAGTAACGCTCCCTCTACGCTGTACGCTTCAAACACTCCCAGGACAGGTACAGCACGAGGTTAGATACAGAGTAAAGATCCCTCTACACTGTCCCCATTAAACACTCCCAGGACAGGTACAGCACGGTGTTAGATACAGAGTTCAGCTCCCTGTACACTGTCCCGATCAAAGTCACCCAGGACAGTTACAGCACGGGGTTAGATACAGAGTGAAACCCCCTCTTCACTATCCCCATCAAACACTCCCAGGACAGGTACAGCACGGGGTTAGATACAGAGTAAAGCTCCCTCTTCACTGTTCCCATCAAACACTCCAAGGAAAGGTACAGCACGGGGTTAGATACAGAGTAAAACTCCCTCTATACTGTCCCCATCAAACACTCCCTGGACAGGTACAGCACGGGGTTAGATACAGAGTAAAGCTCCCTCTAAACTGTACCCTTCAAACACTCCCAGGACAGGTACAGCACGGGGTTAGATACAGAGTAATTCTCCCTCTACACTGTCCCCATGAAACTCACCCAGGACAGTTACAGCACGGTGTTAGGTACAGAGTAAAGCTTGCTCTATACTCTCCCCATCAAACACTCGCAGGACAGGTACAGCACGGGGTTAGATACAGAGTAAATCTCCCTCTACACTGTCCCCATCAAACTCACCCAGGACACTTACAGCATGGGGTTAGATACAGTGTGAAGCTCCCTCTACACTGTCCCCATCAAACACTCTCTGGACAGGTACAGCATGGGGTTAGATACAGAGTAAAGCTACCTCTCCTCTGTCCCCATCAAACACTCCCATGACAGGTACAGCACGGGGTTAGATACAGAGTGAATCTCCCTCTACACTGTCCCCATCAAACACTCCCTGGCCAGGCACAGCACGGGGTTAGAAACATATTAAATCTCCCGCTACACTGTCCCCATCAAACCCACCCAGACCAGTTACAGCACGGGGTTAGATACAGAGTGAAGCTCTCTCGACACTGTCCCCATCAAACACTCCCAGGACAAGTACGGTATGGGGTTAGATACAGAGTAAATCTCCCTCTACACTGTCCCCATCAAACTCACCCAGGACAGTTACTGTATGGGGTTAGATACAGAGTAAAGCTCCCTCTACACTGTCCCCATCAAACACTCCCAGGACAGGTACAGCACGGGGTTAGATACAGAGTAAAGCTCCCTCTACACTGTCCCCATCAAACACTCCCAGGACAGGTACAGCATGGGGTTAGATACAGAGTAAAGCTCCCTCTGCGCTGACCCATCAAACACTCCCAGGACAGGTACAGCATGGGGTTAGATACAGAGTACATCTCCCTCTACACTGTCCCCATTAAACACTCCCAGGACAGGTACATAATGGGTTTAGATGCAGAGTAAATCTCCCTCGACACTGTACCCATCAAACACTCCCAGGGCAGGTATAGCACAGGGTTAGATACAGAGTAAAGAACCCTCTACACTGTCCCCATCAAACACTCCCAGGAGAGATACAGCACGGGGTTAGATACAGAGTAAATCTCCCTCTTGACTCTCCCCATCAAACTCACCCTGTACAGGTACAGCACGGGGTTAGATACAGAGAGAAGCTCCCTCTACACTGTCACCATCAAACACTCCCAGGACAGGTACAGCACGGGGTTAGATACAGAGTAAAGCTCCCTCTACACTGTACCCTTCAAACACTCCCAGGGCAGGTATAGCACAGGGTTAGATACAGAGTAAAGATCCCTCTACACTGTCCCCATCAAACACTCCCAGGACAGGTACAGCACGGGGTTAGATAGAGAGTAAATCTCCCTCTACACTGTCCCCATCAAACTCACCCAGGACAGTTACAGCAAAGGGTTAGATACAGAGTGATGCTCCCTCTACACTGTCCCCATCAAACACTCCCAGGACATGTATAGCACGGTGTTAGATACAGAGTTAGGCTCCTTCTACACTGTCCCCTTCAAACACACCCAGGAGAGATACAGCACGGGGTTAGTTACAGAGTAAAGCTCGCTCTACACTGTCCCCATCAGACACTCCCAGGACAGGTACAGCACGGGGGTGGATACAGAGTAAATCTCCGTCTGCACTGCCCCCATTAAACACTCCCAGGACAGGTAAAGCATGGGTTTAGATACAGAGAAAATCTCCCTCGACACTGTACCCATCAAACACTCCCAGGACAGGTACAGCACGGGGTTAGATACAGAGTGAAGCTCCCTGTACACTGTCCCCATCAAACACTCCGAGGCCAGGCACAGCACGTGATTAGGTACAGAGTAAAGCTGCCTCTACACTGTCCCCATCAAACACTCCCAGGCCAGGCACAGCACGGGGTTAGATACAGAGTAAAGCTGCCTCTACACTGTCCCCATCAAACACTTCCAGGACAGGTACAGCACGGGGTAAGATACAGAGCAAAGCTCCTTCTACACTGTCCCCATCAAACACTCACTGGACAGGTACAGCATGGGGTTAGCTAGAGAGTAAACTCCATCTACACTGTACCCTTCAAACAGTCCCTGGACAGTTACAGCTCTTGGTAAGATACAGAATAAATTTCCCTCCAGACTGTCCCCATCAAACTCAGTCAGGACAGGTACAGCACGGGGTTAGATACAGAGGGAAGTTCCCTCTACCCTGTCCCCATCAAACACTCCCAGGACAGGTACAGCACAGGGTTAGATAGAGTAAAGCTCCCTCTACACTGTCCCCATCAAACACTCCCAGGACAGGTACAGCACGGGGTTAGATAGAGAGTAAAGCTCCCTCTACACTGTACCCTTCAAACACTCCCCGGACCGGTACAGCACGGGGTTAGATACAGAGTAAATCTCCCTCCAGACTGTCCCCATTAAACTAACCCAGGACATGTATAGCACGGGGTTAGATAGAGAGGGAAGTTCCCTCTACACTGTACCCTTCAAACACTTCCTGGACCGGTACCGCACGGGGTTAAATACAGAGTAAAGCTCCCTCTACACTGTACCCTTCAAACACTCCCAGGACAGGTAAAACACGGGCTTAGATACAGAGTAAATCTCCCTCTACACTGTCCCCATCAAACTCAGCCAGGACAGTTACAGCATGGGGTAAGATACAGAGTGAATCTCCCACTACACTGTCCCCATCAAACACCCCCAGGACAGGTACAGCACGGGTTTAGAAACAGAGGAAATCTCCCTCTGCACTGTACCCATCAAACACCCCCAGGACAGGTACAGCACGGGTTTAGAAACAGAGGAAATCTCCCTCTGCACTGTACCCATCAAACACTCCCAGGACAGGTACAGCACAGGGTTAGATGCAGTGTAAAGCTCCCTCTCCACTGTCCCCATCAAACACTCCCAGGACAGGTACAGCACGGGGTTAGATACAGAGTAAATCTCCCTCTACACTGTCCCCATCAAACACTCCCAGGACAGATACAGCCCGGGGTTAGATACAGAGTAAAGCTCCCTCTACACTGTCCCCATCAAACATTCCCAGGACAGGTACAGCACGGGGTTAGATACCGAGTAAATCTCCCTCTACACTGTACCCATCAAACACTCCCAGGACAGGTACAGCACGGGGTTAGATACAGAGTAAATCTCCCTCTACACTGTCCCCATCAAACACTCCCAGGACAGGTACAGCACGGGGTTAGATACAGAGTAAAGCTCCCTCTACTCTGTCCCCATCAAACACTCCAAGAACACACACAGCACTGGGTTTGATCCAGAGTAAAGCTGCCTCTTCATGTCCCCATCAAACACTCCCAGGACAGATACAGCACGGGGTAAGATACAGAGTAAAGCTGCTTCTACACTGTCCCCATCAAACACTCCAAGAACACACACAGCACTGGGTTTTACCCAGAGTAAAGCTGCCTCTTCATGTCCCCATCAAACACTCCCAGGACAGGTACAGCACCGGGTTAGATACAGAGTAAAGTTCCCTCTACGCTGTCCCCATCAAACACTCCCAGGACAGGTACCGGACGGGGATAGATACAGAGTAAAGCTCCCTCTACGCTGTCCCCATCAAACACTCCCAGGACAGGTACCGGACGGGGATAGATACAGAGTAAAGCTCTCTCTACACTGTCCCCATCAAACACTCCCAGGACAGTTACAGCACGGGGTTAGATACAGACTAAAGCTCCCTCTTCTCTGTACCCATCAAACACTCCCCGGACAGGTATAGCACAGGGTTAGATACAGAGTAAAGCTCCCTCTACACTGTCCCCATCAAACACTCCCAGGACAGGTACAGCACGGGGTTAGATACAGAGTAAAACTCCCTCTTCACTGTCCCCATCAAACATTCCCAGGACAGGTACAGCATGGGGTTAGATACAGAGTAAAGCTCCGTCTGCACTGTCTACATTAAACACTCCCAGGACAGGTAAAGCATGGGTTTAGATACAGAGTAAATCTCCCTCGACACTGTACCCATCAAATACTCCCAGGGCAGGTATAGCACAGGGTTAGATACAGAGTAAATCTCCCTCTACACTGTCCCCATCAAACCCACCCATAACAGTTACAGAACGGGGTTAGATACAGAGTGAACCGCCCTGTACACTGTCCCCATCAAACACTCCGAGGCCAGGCACAGCACGGGATTAGATACAGAGTAAAGCTGCCACTACACTCTCCCCATCAATCACTCCCAGGCCAGGCACAGCACGGGGTTAGATACAGAGTAATGCTCCCTCTACACTGTCCCCATCAAACTCACCCAGGACAGTTACAGCAAAGGGTTAGATACAGAGTGATGCTCCCTCTACACTGTCCCCATCAAACACTCCCAGGACATGTATAGCACGGTGTTAGATACAGAGTTAGGCTCCCTCTACACTGTCCCCATCAAACACACCCAGGAGAGATACAGCACGGGGTTAGATACAGAGTAAAGCTCCCTCTACACTGTCCCCATCAAACACTCCCAGGACAGGTACAGCACGGGGGTGGATACAGAGTATATCTCCGTCTGCACTGTCCCCATTAAACACTCCCAGGACAGGTAAAGCAGGGGTTTAGATACAGAGTAAATCTCCCTCGACACTGTACCCATCAAACACTCCCAGGGCAGGTATAGCACTGGGTTAGATATAGAGTAAATATCCCTCTACACTGTCCCCATCTAACACTCCCAGGAGAGGTACAGCACGGGGTTAGATACATATTAAATCTCCCTCTACACTGTCCCCATCAAACCCACCCAGACCAGTTACAGCACGGGGTTAGATACAGAGTGAAGCTCCCTGTACACTGTCCCCATCAAACACTCCGAGGCCAGGCACAGCACGGGATTAGATACAGAGTAAAGCTCCCTCTACACTGTCCCCATCAAACACTCCCAGGCCAGGCACAGCACGGGGTTAGTTACAGAGTAAAGCTGCCTCTACACTGTCCCCATCAAACACTCCCAGGACAGTTACAGCACGGGGTAAGATACAGAGTTAAGCTCCCTCTACACTGTCCCCATCAAACACTCCCAGGACAGGTACAGCACGGGGTTAGATACAGAGCAAAGCTCCTTCTACACTGTCCCCATCAAACACTCCCAGGACAGGTACAGCACAGGGTTAGATACAGAGTAAAGCTCCCTCTACACTGTCCCCATCAAACACTCCCAGGACATGTAGAGCACGGGGTTTAGATATAGAGTAAACCGCCGCCTAGACCTTCCCCATCAAACACTCCCAGGACAGGTACAGCATGGTGTTAGCTACAGAGTAAAGCTCCCTCTGCACTTTCCCCATCAAACAGTCAAAGGAGAGATACAGCACGGGGTTAGATACAGAGTAAAGCCCCCTCTACACTGTCCCCATCAAACACTCCCAGGAGAGATACAGCACGGGGTTAGATACAGAGTAAAGCTCCCTCTACACTGTACCCTGTAAACACTCCCAGGACAGGTACAGCACGGGGTTAGATACAGAGTAAATCTCCCTCTACACTGTCCCCATCAAACTCACCCAGGACAGGTACAGTACGGGATTAGATACAGAGTAAAGCTGCCACTACACTGTCCCCATCAATCACTCCCAGGCCAGTTACAGCACGGAGTTAGATACAGAGTAAAGCTCACTCTACACTGTCACCATCAAACACTCCCAGGACAGGTACAGCACGGGGGTTAGATACAGAGTAACGCTCCCTCTACACTGTCCTCATCAAACACTCTCAGGACAAGTATACTAAGGGGTTAGATACAGAGTAAATCTCCCTGTACACTGTCCGCATCAAACTCACCCAGGACAGTTACTGTATGGGGTTAGATACAGAGTAAAGCTCCCTCTACACTGACCTATCAAACACACCCAGGACAGGTACAGCACAGGTTTAGATACAGAGTAAATCTCCCTCTACACTGTCCCCATCAAACACTCCCAGGACAGGTACAGCACGGGGTTAGATACAGAGTAAAGCTCCCTCTACACTGTCCCCATCAAACACTCCCAGGACAGGTACAGCACGGGGTTAGATAGTGAGTAAATCTCCCTCTACACAGTCCTCATCAAATTCACCCAGGACAGTTACAGCATGGGGTTAGGTACAGAGTGATGCTCCCTCTACACTGTCCCCATCAAACACTCCCAGGACATGTACAGCACGGGGTTAGATACAGAGTTCGGCTCCCTCTACACTGTCCCCATCAAACACTCCCAGGCAGGCACAGCACGGGATTAGATACAGAGTAAATCTCCCTCTACACTGTCGCCATCAAACACTCCCCGGATAGGTAAAGCACGGGGTTAGATACAGATTAAATCTCCCCCTACGCTGTCCCCATCACACACTCCCAGGACAGGTACAGCACGGGGTTAGATAGAGAGTAAATCTCCCTCCAGACTGTCCCCATCAAACTAACCCAGGACATATATAGCACGGGGTTTGATAGAGAGGGAAGTTCCCTCTACACTATACCCTTCAAACACTCCCTGGACCGGTACAGCACGGGGTTAGATAAAGAGTAAAGCTCCCTCTACGCTGTCCCCATCAAACACTCCCAGGACAGGTACAGCACGGGGTTAGATACAGAGTAAAGCTCCCTCTACACTGTCCCCATCAAACACTCCCAGGACAGGTACAGCACGGGGTTAGATACAGAGTAAAGCCCCCTCTACACTGTCCCCATCAAACACTCCCAGGACAGGTACGGCACGGGTTTATATATAGAGTAAATCTCCCTCTACACTGTCCCCATCAAATTGACCCAGGACGGGTACAGCACGGGGTTAGATACAGAGTAAAGCTCCCTCTACACTGTCCCCATCAAACACTCCCAGGACAGGTACAGCACGGGGTTAGATACAGTGTAAAGCTCCCTCTACACTGTCCCCATCAAACACTCCCAGGACAGGTACAGCACAGGGTTAGATACAGAGTAAAGCTCCCTCTACACTGTCCCCATCAAACACTCCCAGGACAGGTACAGCACGAGGTTTGATACAGAGTAAATCTCCCTCTATATCGTCCCCATCAAACACTCGCAGGACAGATACAGCATGGGATTAGATACAGAGTAAATTTCCCTCTACACTGTACCCATCAAACACTACCAGGACAGTTATAGCACAGGGTTAGATACAGAGTAAAGATGCCTCCACATGTCCCCATCAAACACTCCTAGGACAGGTACAGCATGGGGTTAGATACAGAGTAAAGCTCCCTCTACACTGTCCCCACCAAACACTCCCAGGACAGGTACAGCACGAGGTTAGATACAGAGTAAAGCTCCCTCTACTCTGTCTCCATCAAACTCACCTAGGACATTTACAGCACGGGGTTAGATACAGAGTAATGCTCCCTCTACACTGTCCCCATCAAACACTCCCAAGACAGCTACAGTACGTGGTTAGATACGGAGTAAATCTCCCTCTTCACTGTCCCCATCAAACTCACCCAGAACATTTGCAGCACAGTGTTAGATACGGAGTAAAGCTCCCTGTACACTGACCCCATCAAACACTCCCTGGACAGGTACAGCATGGGGTTAGATACAGAGTAAAGTTCCCTCTTCACTGTACCCTTCAAACACTCCCTGGACAGTACAGCACGGGGTAAGATAAAGAGTAAATCTCCCTCTACACTGCCCCATCAAACTCACCCAGGACAGGTACAGGACGGGATTAGATACAGAGTGAAGCTGCCTCTACACTGTCCCCATCAAACACTCCCAGGACAGGTACAGCACGGGGTTAGATACAGAGTAAAGCTCCCTCTGCACTGTACCCTTCAAAGACTTCCAGGACAGGTACAGCAAGGGGTTAGATACAGAGAAAATCTCCCTCTACATCGTCCCCATCAAACACTCGCAGGACAGATACAGCATTGGATTAGATACAGAGTAAAGGTCCCTCTACGCTGTACCCATCAAACACTCCCAGGACAGTTATAGCTTAGGGTTAGATACAGAGTAAAGCTGCCTCTACATTTCCCCATCAAACACTCCCAGGACAGGTACAGCACGGGGTTAGATACAGAGTAAAGCTCCCTCTACGCTGTCCCCATCAAACTCTCCCAGGACAGGTACCGCACGGGGATAGATACAAAGTAAATCTCACTCTACACTGTCCCCATCAAACACTCCCATGACAGGTACAACACGGGGTTAGATACAGAGTAAAGCTCCCTCTTCACTGTCCCCATCAAACACTCCCAGGACAGATACAGCACGGGGTTAGATACAGAGTAAAGCTCCCTCTTCACTGTCCGCATCAAACACTCCCAGGACAGGTACAGCACGGGGTTAGATACAGAGTAAAGATCCCTCTACACTGTCCCCTTCAAACACTCCCTGGAAAGGTACAGCATTGGGTTAGATACAGAGTAAAGCTCCCTTACACTGCAATCTTCAAACACTCCCTGGACAGGTACAGCACGGGGTTAGATAGAGGGTAAATCTCCCTCTACACTGTTCCCATCAAACACTCCCAGGACAGGTACAGCACGGGGTTAGATACAGAGTAAATCTCCCTCTACACTGTCTCCATCAAACTCACCTAGGACAGTTACAGCATGGGGTTAGATACAGAGTGAAGCTCCCTCTACACTGTCCCCATCAAACACTCCCAGGACAGGTACAGCAAGGGGTTAGATACAGAGTAAAGCTCCCTCTACACTGTCCCCATCAAACACTCCCAAGACAGGTACAGTACGTGTTTAGACAGGGAGTAAATCTCCCTCTTCACTGTCCGCATCAAACTCACCCAGAACAGTTACAGCACAGGGTTAGATACGGAGTAAAGCTCCCTGTACACTGACCCCATCAAACACTCCCGGGACAGGTACAGCACGGGGTTAGATACAGAGTAAAGTTCCCTCTTCACTGTACCCTTCAAACACTCCCTGGACAGTACAGCACGGGGTAAGATACAGATTAAATCTCCCTCTACACTGCCCCATCAAACTCACCCAGGACATGTACAGGACGGGGTTAGACACAGAGTGAAGCTGCCTCTACACTGTCCCCATCAAACACTCCCTGGACAGGTACAGCACGGGGTTAGATACAGAGTAAATCTTCCTCTACACTGTCCCCATCGAACTCACCCAGGACAGTTACTATAAGGGGTTAGATACAGAGTAAAGCTCCCTCTACACTGTCCCCATCAAACACTCCCAGGACAGGTACAGCACGGGGTTAGATACTGAGTAAAGCTCCCTCTACACTGTCCCCATCAAACTCACCCAGGACAGTTACAGCATGGGGTTAGATACAGAGAAAAGCTCCCTCTACACTGTCCCCATCGATCACTCCCAGGACAGGTACAGCACGGTTTTAGCTACAGAGAAAAGCTCCCTCTACAGTGTCCCCATCAAACACTCCCAGGACAGGTACAGCACGGGGTTAGAGACAGAGTAAAGCTCCCTCTACACTGTCCCCATCAAACTCACCCAGGACAGTTACAGCATGGGGTTAGATACAGAGTTAAGCTCCCTCTTAACTGTACCCTTCAAACACTCCCAGGACAGATACAGCACGGGGTTAGATACAGAGTAAATCTTCCTCTACACTGACCCCATCAAACTCACCCAGGACAGTTACAGCATGGGGTTAGATACAGAGTTAAGCTCCCTCTACGCTGTCCCCATCGAACACTCCCACGAGAGGTACAGCACGGGGTTGGATAAAGAGTAAAGCTCCCTCAACAGTGTCCCCATCAAACACTCCCAGGACAGGAACAGCACGGGGTTAGATACAGAGTAAATCTCCCTCTAAACTGTCCCTATCAAACACTCCCAGGGCAGGTACAGCACGGGGTTAGATACAGAGTAAATCTCCCTCTAAACTGTCCCCATCAAACACTCCCAGGACAGGTACAGCACGGTGTTAGATACAGAGTTCAGCTCCCTGTACACTGTCCCGATCAAAGTCACCCAGGACAGGTACAGCACGGGGTTAGATACAGAGTAAAACTCCCACTACACTGTCCCCATCAAACACTCCCTGGACAGGTACAGCACGGGGTTCGATAGTGAGTGAAGCTCCCTCTACACTGTCCCCATCAAACACTCCCAGGACAGGTACAACACGGGGTTAGATACAGAGTAAAGCCCCCTCTACACTGTCCCCATCAAACACTCCCAGGACAGGTACAGCACGGTGTTAGATACAGAGTTCAGCTCCCTGTACACTGTCCCGATCAAAGTCACCCAGGACAGGTACAGCACGGGGTTAGATACAGAGTAAAACTCCCACTACACTGTCCCCATCAAACACTCCCTGGACAGGTACAGCACGGGGTTCGATAGTGAGTGAAGCTCCCTCTACACTGTCCCCATCAAACACTCCCAGGACAGGTACAACACGGGGTTAGATACAGAGTAAAGCCCCCTCTACACTGTCCCCATCAAACAGTCCCAGGATAGGAACAGCACGGGGTTAGATACAGAGTAAAGCTCCCTCTACACTGTCCGCATCAAACACTCCCAGGACAGGTACGGCACGGGTTTAGATACAGAGTAAAGCTCCCTCTACACTGTCGCCATTAAACACTCCCAGGTCTGGTACAGCACGGGGTTATATACAAAGTAAAGCTCCCTCTACACAGTCCCCATCAAACAGTCCCAGGATAGGAACAGCACGGTGTTAGATACAGAGTTCAGCTCCCTGTACACTGTCCCGATCAAACACTCCCAGGACAGGTACAGCATTGGGTTAGATACAGAGTAAATCTCCCTCTACACTCTCCCCATCGAACACTCCCACGAGAGGTACAGCACGGTGTTAGATACAGAGTTAATCTCCCTCTACAGTGTCCCCAACTATCACTCCCAGTACAGGTACAGCATGGGGTTTGATACCGAGTAACGCTCCCTCTACGCTGTACGCTTCAAACACTCCCAGGACAGGTACAGCACGAGGTTAGATACAGAGTAAAGATCCCTCTACACTGTCCCCATTAAACACTCCCAGGACAGGTACAGCACGGTGTTAGATACAGAGTTCAGCTCCCTGTACACTGTCCCGATCAAAGTCACCCAGGACAGTTACAGCACGGGGTTAGATACAGAGTGAAACCCCCTCTTCACTATCCCCATCAAACACTCCCAGGACAGGTACAGCACGGGGTTAGATACAGAGTAAAGCTCCCTCTTCACTGTTCCCATCAAACACTCCAAGGAAAGGTACAGCACGGGGTTAGATACAGAGTAAAGCTCCCTCTACACTGTCCCCATCAATCACTCCCAGGACAGGAACAGTCCGGGGTTAGATGCAGAGTAAAACTCCCTCTATACTGTCCCCATCAAACACTCCCTGGACAGGTACAGCACGGGGTTAGATACAGAGTAAAGCTCCCTCTAAACTGTACCCTTCAAACACTCCCAGGACAGGTACAGCACGGGGTTAGATACAGAGTAATTCTCCCTCTACACTGTCCCCATGAAACTCACCCAGGACAGTTACAGCACGGTGTTAGGTACAGAGTAAAGCTTGCTCTATACTCTCCCCATCAAACACTCGCAGGACAGGTACAGCACGGGGTTAGATACAGAGTAAATCTCCCTCTACACTGTCCCCATCAAACACTCTCTGGACAGGTACAGCATGGGGTTAGATACAGAGTAAAGCTACCTCTCCTCTGTCCCCATCAAACACTCCCATGACAGGTACAGCACGGGGTTAGATACAGAGTGAATCTCCCTCTACACTGTCCCCATCAAACACTCCCAGGACAGGTACAGCACGGGGTTAGATACAGAGTAAAGCTCCCTCTACACTGTCCCCATCAAACACTCCCAAGTTAGGTGCAGCACGGTTTTAGCTACAGAGAAAAGCTCCCTCTACACTGTCCACAACTAACATTCCCAGGACAGGTACAGCACGGTGTTAGGTACAGAGTAAAGCTCGCTCTACACTGTCCCCATCAAACACTCCCAGGAGAGGTACAGCATGGGGTTAGATACAGAGTAAAGCTCCCTCTACACTGTACCCTTCAAACACTCCCAGGACAGGTACAGCACGCGGTTAGATACAGAGTAAAGCTCCCTCTACACTGTCCCCATCAAACACTCCCAGGACAGGTACAACACGGGTTTAGATACAGAGAAAAGCTCTCTCTACACTGTACCCTTCAAACACTCCCAGGACAGTTACAGCACGGGGTTAGTTACAGTGTAAATCTCCCTCTACACTGTCCCCATCAAACACACCCAAGACAGATACAGCATGGGGTTAGATACTGAGTAAAACTCCCTCTGCACTGTCCCCGTCAAACACTCCCTGGACAGGTACAGCACGGGATTAGATACAGAGTAAAGCTCCCTCTACACTGTCCACAACAAACACTCCCAGGACAGGTTTCACACGGGGTTAGATACAGAGCAAAGCTCCCTCTACACTGTCCCCATTAGTCTCTCGCAGGACAGGTACAGCATGGGTTTAGACGCAGAGTAAAGCTCCCTCTACACTGTACCCTTCAAACACTCCCAGGACAGGTACAGCACGGGGTTAGATACAGAGTAAGTCTCCCTCAACACTGCTGTGGTAGGGAGTTATCAGCAGGGTGAGTTTTCCCTGGGGATGGTGTTGGTGAGTGTAGGAGGCACTAACAGTTTTGAATTGAGTGAGTGCTGGCAGTGTTTTCTGAGTGTGAGGTTAGGATGTGAGTACACAGCTTTCCCCTGTGGGGATTTCTCAGGTGAATGATCGTGTCCTGTCCTGTGTCATTTTCTGTAGGAACTCGCTGTGCTCTTGCCTCATGTCACTTTTGAGATTCATTTTGTTGGTGACAACTTACCCCTGGAAGTGGACGAACAGCAGTTCAGCCTTCAGAGAAAGGTGTGAGGCAATGGGAGGGTGGGCCCAGGGTGTGTGTGTGTGGGCCCAGGGTGTGTGTGTGGGGTCCAGGGTGTGTGTGGAGCCTCATGGTGAGGGGGCCCAGGGTGTGTGTGTGGGGTCCAGGGTGTGTGTGTGTGGGCCCACAGGGTGTGTGTGTGTGGGCCCACAGGGTGTGTGTTTGGGGCCCAGGGTGTGTGTGTGGGGTCCAGGGTGTGTGTGGAGGCTCATGGTGAGGGGGCCCAGGGTGTGTGTGGGGGTCCAGGGTGTGTGTGTGTGGGGTCCAGGGTGTGTGTGGAGGCTCAGGGTGAGGGGGCCCAGGGTGAGAGCGGATTGAACGGGTGAGGGGCTGCCTATGGTAAGGGGTGCAGGGTAATGGAGGGGTAACAGGGTGTGGCTGGTTGCACAGTGTGAGGGGGTGTTAGAGGGTGGATGGTGTACACGGAGGGACACAGTGGAATCAGTGTGAGTGGGGGTGTTAGAGGGTGAGGGGGGTTGGATACAGGGTGAGGGGGGGTGGATACTCTGCCCCACGTCAGTGGAGTCAGATTTAATAATAAGTTGGAATTGGACAGAAACTGAAAGTGGGAAAATTTGCAAAGCTTTGGCGAAAGGGCAGGGGCCAGCACAGGAACAATGGGCAGAATGGCCTCCTCCTGTGCTGGAGGATTGTATAAGTTGCTGGAAGGTTCTGGGTGGGAGGGTGTCACTGCTCTGGCTGCTCTTGGCACCCCCCCCCCCATCAGATCCAGAATCTGAGCCTGTTTCTGTCGCCCCCCCCACCCCCCAACCCCCAAACACCCTCCCCAACCCCAACAGGATGGCCAGGTGTGTGTGGTGAACCCCAACATCTGTATCAGTGAGGAGAGGGCCGACCGGAGAAACATTCGCATCAAAGTCTGTTCGAAACCTTACCACATGCTTCAGGGACCGAAGGCAGATCTGGTGATTGGTGAGTGAGGCGTCAACACACTGGCATCGTTGGGGGTGGAGGGGGTGGGGGGGTCACTGGGAATGGGGAGGGGGGGGTCACTGAGAGGGGGTTGTCACTGGGAGGGGGGGCATTTGGAATGGGGACGGGGGCCACTGGGAATGGGGAGGTTGGGCACTGGGAATGGGGAGGGGGCACTGGGAATGGGGAGGTTGGGCACCGGGAATGGGGAGGGTTCACTGGGAATGGGGAGGTTGGGCACCGGGAATGGGGAGGGGGCACTGGGAATGGGGAGGTTGGGCACCGGGAATGGGGAGGGGGGCACTGGGAATGGGGAGGGGGCACTGGGAATGGGGAGGTTGGGGAGTGGGGCACTGGGAATGGGGAGGGGGCACTGGGAATGGGGAGGGGGCACCGGGAATGGGGAGGGGGGCACTGGGAATGGGGAGGGGGCACTGGGAATGGGGAGGTTGGGGAGGGGGGCACTGGGAATGGGGAGGTTGGGCACTGGGAATGGGGAGGTTGGGGAGGGGGGCACTGGGAATGGGGAGGGGGCACTGGGAATGGGGAGGTTGGGGAGGGGGGCACTGGGAATGGGGAGGGGGCACTGGGAATGGGGAGGTTGGGGAGGGGGGCACTGGGAATGGGGAGGGGGCTCTGGGAATGGGGAGGTTGGGGAGGGGGGCACTGGGAATGGGGAGGTTCGGCACTGGGAATGGGGAGGGGGCACTGGGAATGGGGAGGGGGCAATGGAAATGGGGAGGTTGGGCACTGGGAATGGGGAGGGGGGCACTGGGAATGGGGAGGGGGGCACTGGGATTGGGGAGGATGGGGAAGGGGGAGCACTGGGAATGGGGATGGAAAGATTGGGGCCAATGAGTTTGTGGATGGATGGGTGGTGGGTTAGTGATGGGACTGAGCACTGGGACTCTGGGCACTGGGACTCTGGGACTCTGGACACTGGGACTCTGGGCACTGGAACTCTGGAACTCTGGGTGCTGGGACTCTGGGCGCTGGAACTCTGGGCACTGGGACTCTGGAACTCTGGGCGCTGGGACTCTGGGTGCTGGGACTCTGGGCACTGGGACTCTGGGACTCTGGGACTCTGGACGCTGGGACTCTGGACGCTGGGACTCTGGACGCTGGGACTCTGGGCACTGGAACTCTGGGCGCTGGGACTCTGGGCACTGAGACTCTGGGTGTGGTGTTAGAGGTGCTTTATACAGTGTAGCTCTTCACCCTCCGCAATGGTCAACATAAGAATGTCCTGTCTGTAATTTCAGGGTTTAATGTGGGGTTTGGACTGAGTGGAACCTGGTTACGTACTCTACCCAGGCTGCAGGTGAGCAGTGACTGACAGAAATATATACGCGTGTGCAGACACACACACACACACGCGGACTTGAAACGTTAACTCTGTTTCTCTCTCCTCAGATGCTGCTGAGCTTTTCCAGCAGTTTTTGTTTCTCTTTCACTCTCGGACACAGCCGTGCACACATGCACTCTCTCTAAAGGACATCGCTGCTAGACTAGGTCTGCAGCAGGTGGTGAGGGAACCAACAAGAGGGAAAAACATTCCTGACTCCATCCTCACCAGCCTGCCTCTTGCAGATACTGTCCATGACAAGAGGAGTGACCACCGCACAGTCATTGTGGAGACAAAGTCCTGTCTTCACATTGGGGCTACCCTCCATCGTGTTGTGTGGCACTACCACCGTGCTAAATGGGGTAGATTTCAAACAGATCAAGCAACTCAAGACTGGGCATCCATGAGGTTCTGTGGGCCATCAGCAGCAGCAGAATTGTACTCGAACACAATCTGTAATCTCATGGTCCAGCATATCCCCCACTCTACCTTTACCATCAAACCAGGGGATCAACCCTGGTTCAATGAAGAGTGCAGGAGGGCATGCCAGGAGCAGCACCAGGCATACCTAAAAATGAGGTGTCAACCTGGTGAATCTATATCACAGGACTACTTGCACGTCAAACAGCATTAGCAGCAGGTGATAGACAGAGCTAAACAATCCCACAACCAACGGATCAGATCTAAGCTCTGCAGTCCTGCCACATCCAGTTGTGAATGGTGGTGGACAATTAAACAACTCACTGGAGGAGGAGGCTCCACAAATATCCCCATCCTCAACGATGGAGGAGCCCAGCACATCAGTGCAAAAGGTAAGGCTGAAGCATTTGCTACAATCTTCAGCCTGAAGTGCCGAGTGGATGATCCATCTCAGCCTCCTCTGGAGTCCCCAGCATCACAGATGCCAGTCTTCAGCCAATTCAATTCACTCCACGTGATGTCAAGAAACGGCTGAAGGCACTGGATACTGCAAAGGCTATGGGCCCTGACAATATTCCAGCAATAGTACTGAAGACTTGTGCTCCAGAACTTGCCATGCCCCTAGCCAAGCTGTTCCAGTACAGCTACAACACTGGCATCTACCCGGCTATGTGGAAAATTGCCCAGGTATGTCCTGTACACAAAAAGCAGGACAAATCCAACCCGGACAATTCAGACCCCGGCTCCATGGGTCTACTCTCCATCATCAGTAAAGTAATGGAAGGGGTTATCAACAGTGCTATCAAGCGGCACTTGCTTAGCAATAACCTGCTCACTGATGCCCAGTTTGGGTTCCGCCAGGGCCACTCAGCTCCTGACCTCATTACAGCCTTGGTTCAAACATGGACAAAAGAGCTGAACTCCGAGGTGAGGTGAGAGTGACTGCCCTTGACCGCAAGGCAGCATTTGACCGAGTGTGGCATCAAGGAGCCCTAGCAACACTGGAGTCAATGAGAATCAGGGGGAAAACTCTCCGCTGGTTGGAGTCATACCCAGCGCAAAGGGAGATGGTTGTGGTTGTTGGAGGTCAGTCATCTCAGCTCCAGGACATCACTGCAGGAGTTCCTCAGGTTAGTGTCCTCGGCCCAACCATCTTCAGCTGCTTCATCAATGACCTTCCTTCCATCATAAGGTCAGAAGTGGGGATG
This sequence comes from Carcharodon carcharias, assembly GCF_017639515.1. NCBI lineage: Eukaryota > Metazoa > Chordata > Chondrichthyes > Lamniformes > Lamnidae > Carcharodon > Carcharodon carcharias. The sequence goes on from NW_024470692.1 coordinate 42,794, forward strand.
TTCACTGATGATTTCACAATGTTTAGCACCATTCACAACTCCTCAGATACTGAAGCAGTCCATGTCCAAATGCAGCAAGACCTGGACAATATCCAGACTTGGGCTGACAAGTGGCAAGTAACATTCACACCACACAAGTGCCAGGCAATGACCATCTCCAACAAGAGAGAATCTAACCATCACCCCTTGATGTTCAATGACATTACCACCACTGAATCCACCACTGTCAACATCCTGGGGGTTACCATTGACCAGAAACTGAACTGGACCAGCCATATAAATACTCTGGCTACAAGAGCAGGTCAGATGCTGGGAATCCTGCGGAGAGTAACTCACCTCCTGACTCCCCAAAGCCTGTCCACCATCTACAAGGCACAAGTCAGGAGTGTGATGGAATACTCCCCACTTGCCTGGATGAGTGCAGCTCCCACAACACTCGAGAAGCTGGACACCATCCAGGACAAAGCAGCCCCACTTTATTGGCCCCCGATCCACAAACATTCACTCCCTCCATCACTGACACACAGTAGCAGCAGTGTGTAGACCCCCTCCAAGTCACTCACCATCCTGACTTGGAAATATATCGCCGTTCCTTCACTGTCACTGGGTCAAAATCCTGGAACTCCCTCCCTAACAGCGCTGTGGGTGTACCTACACCACATGGACTGCAGCGGTTCAAGAAGGCAGCTCACCACCACATTCTGAAGGGGCAATTAGGGATGGGCAATAAATGCTGGGCCCAGCCAGCGAAGCCCACATCCTGGGAATGAATAAAAAACACACACACTCTCAAATAGAGACATGTACACCCGTCTCAGTGGGACTGGGGGTGGAGGGGGACACTGGGGGTGGAGGGGGACACTGGGGGTGGAGGGGGACACTGGGGGTGGAGGAAGACACTGGGGGTTGGGGGTGGAGGGGGACACTGGGGGTTGTGGGGTGGAAGGGGACACTGGGGGTTGGGGGTTGAGGGAGACTCTGGGGTTTGGGTGTGGAGGGGGACACTGGGGGTGGAGGGAGACACTGGGGGTTGAGGGTGGAGGGAGACACCGGGGGTTGTGGGTGGAGGGGGACATTGGGGGTGGAGGGAGACACCAGGGGTTGGGGATAGAGGGGGACAGTGGGGGTTGGAGGTGAAGGGGGACACTGGGGGTGGAGGGGGACAGTGGGGGTTGGGGGTGGAGGGGGACACTGGGTGTTGGGGGTGGAGGGGGACACTGGGGGATGAGGGTGGAGGGGGACAGTGGGGGTTGGGGGTGGAGGGGACACTGGGGGTGGAGGAAGACACTGGGTGTTGGGGGTGGAGGGGGACACTGGGGGCTGGGGGTAGAGGGGGACAGTGGGGGTTGGGGGTGGAGGGGGACACTAGGGGTGGAGGGAACACTGGGGGTTGGGGGTGGAGGGGGACAGTGGGAGTTGGGGGTGGAGGGGACACTGGGGGTTGGGGGTGGAGGGGGACAGTGGGGGTTGGGGGTGGAGGGGGACAGTGGGGGTTGGGGGTGGAGGGGGACACTGGGGGTTGGGGGTGGAGGGGGACACTGGGGGTTGGGGGTGGAGGGGAACACTAGGGGTGGAGGGGACACTGGGGGCTGGGGGTAGAGGGGGACACTGGGGGCTGGGGGTAGAGGGGGACACTGGGGGTTGGGGGTGGAGGGGGACACTAGGGGTGGAGGGGACACTGGGGGCTGGGGGTAGAGGGGGACACTGGGGGTTGGGGGTGGAGGGGGACACTAGGGGTGGAGGGGACACTGGGGGCTGGGGGTAGAGGGGGACACTGGGGGCTGGGGGTAGAGGGGGACACTGGGGGTTGGGGGTGGAGGGGGACACTAGGGGTGGAGGGGACACTGGGGGCTGGGGGTAGAGGGGGACACTGGGGGTTGGGGAGTAGAGGGGGACACTAGGGGTGGAGGGACCTGGGGGACCTAGGGGGTAGAGGGGGACACTGGGGGCTTGGGGGTAGAGGGGGACACTGGGGGTTGGGGGTGGAGGGGGACACTGGGGGTTGGGGGTGGAGGGGGACACTAGGGGTGGAGGGGACACTGGGGGTTGGGGGTGGAGGGGGACAGTGGTGGTTGGGGGTGGAGGGGGGACACTGGGAGTTGGGGGTGGAGGGGACACTTGGTGGTTGGGGGTGGAGGGGGACACTGGGGGTTGGGGGCGAACGGGGACACTGGGGGTTGGGGGTGAACGGGGACACTGGGGGTCGGGGGCGGAGGGGGACACTGGGGGTTGGGGGTGGAGGGGGACGCTGGGGGCGGAGGGGGACACTGGGTGTTGGGGATGGAGGGGGACGCTGGGGGCGGAGGGGGACACTGGGAGTGGAGGAGGACACTGGGTGTTGGGGGTGGAGGGGGACGCTGGGGGCGGAGGGGGACACTGGGGGTGGAGGGGGACACTGGGGGTTGGGGGCGGAGGGGTACACTGGGGGCTGGGGGGTATGAGGTGCTATTTCTGGTTCTCAGTTAGTTTGTTCTGCTTTTTCACTCTCTGCAGTCTCTTCGCGTTCCAGCTTTCTTCACAGAGTGCAGTGAGTACAGCTGTGACATTGACAACCAGACCATGAGCACTGCAGCAGGAGGATCGATCAGCCAACCCATCATTAACCCCTTCCGCTCTCCCTTTCGAATCATTGGCATCGATAACAAGCTGCCCTGGTGAGTGGAGAATCTCAGCCACTAGCACAAACTGGACAGGAGAATGACCTGAGGGCCTTTGGGATGTCTGTGGTTTTACTGGAATTCCATTCAAGGCTTGTCCTGCTCTGGTCCAACCAACTATCAACATGAAACAATTCATCAGCCATGTGAGAATCAAGATCCCTCTCCCTCCATCTCCAATTCTTCTGTCTCTCTCCCTCCATCTCCAATTCCTCTGTCTCTCTCCCTCCATCTCCAATTCCTCTGTGTCTCTCCCTCCATCTCCAATTCCTGTATCTCTCTCCCTCCATCTCTAATTCCTCTGTCTCTCTCCCTCCATCTCCAATTCCTCTGTGTCTCTCCCTCCATCTCCAAATCCTGTATCTCTCTCCCTCCATCTCTAATTCCTCTGTCTCTCTCCCTCCATCTCCAATTCCTCTGTGTCTCTCTCCCTCCATCTCCAATTCCTCTGTGGCTCTCCCTCCATCTCCAATTCCTCTGTGTCTCTCTCCCTCCATCTCCAATTCCTGTGTCTCTCTCCCTCCATCTCCAATTCCTCTGTCTCTCTCCCTCCATCTCCAATTCCTCTGTCTCTCTCCCTCCATCTCCAATTCCTGTGTCTCTCTCCCCCATCTCCAATTCCTGTGTCTCTCTCCCTCCATCTCCAATTCCTCTGTCTCTCTCCCTCCATCTCTAATTCCTGTGTCTCTCTCCCTCCATCTCCAATTCCTCTGTCTCTCTCCCTCCATCTCCAATTCCTGTGTCTCTCTCCCTCCATCTCCAATTCCTGTGTCTCTCTCCCTCCATCTCCAATTCCTCTGTCTCTCTCCCTCCATCTCCAATTCCTCTGTGCCTCTCTCCCTCCATCTCCAATTCCTGTGTCTCTCTCCCTCCATCTCCAATTCCTCTGTCTCTCTCCCTCCATCTCCAATTCCTGTGTCTCTCTCCCTCCATCTCCAATTCCTGTGTCTCTCTCCCTCCATCTCCAATTCCTGTGTCTCTCTCCCTCCATCTCCAATTCCTCTGTGTCTCTCTCCCTCCATCTCCAATTCCTCTGTGGCTCTCCCTCCATCTCCAATTCCTGTGTCTCTCCCTCCATCTCCAATTCCTGTGTCTCTCTCCCTCCATCTCCAATTCCTCTGTGCCTCTCTCCCTCCATCTCCAATTCCTCTGTGTCTCTCTCCCTCCATCTCCAATTCCTGTGTCTCTCTCCCTCCATCTCCAATTCCTCTGTGGCTCTCCCTCCATCTCCAATTCCTCTGTGTCTCTCTCCCTCCATCTCCAATTCCTGTCTCTCTCCCTCCATCTCCAATTCCTGTGTCTCTCTCCCTCCATCTCCAATTCCTGTCTCTCTCCCTCCATCTCCAATTCCTGTCTCTCTCCCTCCATCTCCAATTCCTGTCTCTCTCCCTCCATCTCCAATTCCTGTGTCTCTCTCCCTCCATCTCCAATTCCTGTGTCTCTCTCCCTCCATCTCCAATTCCTCTGTGGCTCTCCCTCCACCTCCAATTCCTCTGTGTCTCTCTCCCTCCATCTCCAATTCCTCTGTGTCTCTCCCTCCATCTCCAATTCCTGTGTCTCTCTCCCTCCATCTCCAATTCCTGTGTCTCTCTCCCTCCATCTCCAATTCCTGTGTCTCTCTCCCTCCATCTCCAATTCCTGTGTCTCTCTCCCTCCATCTCCAATTCCTGTGTCTCTCTCCCTCCATCTCCAATTCCTGTGTCTCTCTCCCTCCATCTCCAATTCCTGTGTCTCTCTCCCTCCATCTCCAATTCCTGTGTCTCTCTCCCTCCATCTCCAATTCCTCTGTGGCTCTCCCTCCATCTCCAATTCCTCTGTGTCTCTCTCCCTCCATCTCCAATTCCTGTCTCTCTCCCTCCATCTCCAATTCCTGTGTCTCTCTCCCTCCATCTCCAATTCCTCTGTGGCTCTCTCTCCATCTCCAATTCCTCTGTGTCTCTCTCCCTCCATCTCCAATTCTTGTCTCTCTCCCTCCATCTCCAATTCCTCTGTCTCTCTCCCTCCATCTCCAATTCCTGTCTCTCTCCCTCCATCTCCAATTCCTGTCTCTCTCCCTCCATCTCCAATTCCTGTGTCTCTCCCTCCATCTCCAATTTCTGTGTCTCTCTCCCTCCATCTCCAATTCCTCTGTGCCTCTCTCCCTCCATCTCCAATTCCTCTGTGTCTCTCTCCCTCCATCTCCAATTCCTGTGTCTCTCTCCCTCCATCTCCAATTCCTCTGTGGGTCTCCCTCCATCTCCAATTCCTCTGTGTCTCTCTCCCTCCATCTCCAATTCCTGTCTCTCTCCCTCCATCTCCAATTCCTCTGTCTCTCTCCCTCCATCTCCAATTCCTGTCTCTCTCCCTCCATCTCCAATTCCTGTCTCTCTCCCTCCATCTCCAATTCCTGTCTCTCTCCCTCCATCTCCAATTCCTGTGTCTCTCTCCCTCCATCTCCAATTCCTGTGTCTCTCTCCCTCCATCTCCAATTCCTGTGTCTCTCTCCCTCCATCTCCAATTCCTGTGTCTCTCTCCCTCCATCTCCAATTCCTGTGTCTCTCTCCCTCCATCTCCAATTCCTGTGTCTCTCTCCCTCCATCTCAATTCCTCTGTGGCTCTCCCTCCATCTCCAATTCCTCTGTGTCTCTCTCCCTCCATCTCCAATTCCTGTCTCTCTCCCTCCATCTCCAATTCCTGTGTCTCTCTCCCTCCATCTCCAATTCCTCTGTGGCTCTCCCTCCATCTCCAATTCCTCTGTGTCTCTCTCCCTCCATCTCCAATTCTTGTCTCTCTCCCTCCATCTCCAATTCCTCTGTCTCTCTCCCTCCATCTCCAATTCCTGTCTCTCTCCCTCCATCTCCAATTCCTGTCTCTCTCCCTCCATCTCCAATTCCTGTGTCTCTCTCCCTCCATCTCCAATTCCTGTGTCTCTCTCCCTCCATCTCCAATTCCTCTGTGTCTCTCTCCCTCCATCTCCAATTCCTCTGTGGCTCTCCCTCCATCTCCAATTCCTCTGTGTCTCTCTCCCTCCATCTCCAATTCCTGTGTCTCTCTCCCTCCATCTCCAATTCCTCTGTCTCTCTCCCTCCATCTCCAATTCCTCTGTGTCTCTCTCCCTCCATCTCCAATTCCTCTGTGGCTCTCCCTCCATCTCCAATTCCTCTGTGTCTCTCTCCCTCCATCTCCAATTCCTGTGTCTCTCTCCCTCCATCTCCAATTCCTCTGTCTCTCTCCCTCCATCTCCAATTCCTGTGTCTCTCCCTCCATCTCCAATTCCTGTGTCTCTCCCTCCATCTCCAATTCCTGTGTCTCTCTCCCTCCATCTCCAATTCCTCTGTGTCTCTCTCCCTCCATCTCCAATTCCTCTGTGTCTCTCCCTCCATCTCCAATTCCTGTGTCTCTCTCCCTCCATCTCCAATTCCTGTGTCTCTCTCCCTCCATCTCCAATTCCTGTCTCTCTCCCTCCATCTCCAATTCCTCTGTCTCTCTCCCTCCATCTCCAATTCCTCTGTGTCTCTCTCCCTCCATCTCCAATTCCTCTGTCTCTCTCCCTCCATCTCCAATTCCTCTGTCTCTCCCCTCCATCTCCAATTCCTGTCTCTCTCCCTCCATCTCCAATTCCTGTTCTCTCTCCCCCATCTCCAATTCCTGTGTCTCTCTCCCTCCATCTCCAATTCCTCTGTCTCTCTCCCTCCATCTCCAATTCCTCTGTCTCTCTCCCTCCATCTCCAATTCCTGTGTCTCTCTCGCTCCATCTCCAATTCCTCTGTCTCTAACCCTCCATCTCCAATTCCTCTGTCTCTCTCCCTCCATCTCCAATTCCTCTGTGTCTCTCTCCCTCCATCTCCAATTCCTGTGTCTCTCTCCCTCCATCTCCAATTCCTCTGTCTCTCTCCCTCCATCTCCAATTCCTGTGTCTCTCTCCCTCCATCTCCAATTCCTCTGTCTCTCTCGCTCCATCTCCAATTCCTCTGTCTCTCTCGCTCCATCTCCAATTCCTCTGTCTCTCTCCCTCCATCTCCAATTCCTGTGTCTCTCTCCCTCCATCTCCAATTCCTGTGTCTCTCTCCTCCATCTCCAATTCCTGTCTTCTCTCCCTCCATCTCATTCCTCTGTCTCTCTCCCTCCATCTCCAATTCCTCTGTCTCTCTCCTCCATCTCCAATTCCTGTGTCTCTCTCCCTCCATCTCCAATTCCTGTCTCTCTCCCTCCGTCTCCAATTCCTCTGTCTCTCTCCCTCCATCTCCAATTCCTCTGTGTCTCTCTCCCTCCATCTCCAATTCCTCTGTGGCTCTCCCTCCATCTCCAATTCCTCTGTGTCTCTCTACTCCATCTCCAATTCCTGTGTCTCTCCCTCCATCTCCAATTCCTGTGTCTCTCCCTCCATCTCCAATTCCTCTGTCTCTCTCCCTCCATCTCCAATTCCTCTGTGTCTCTCTCCCTCCATCTCCAATTCCTGTGTCTCTCTCCCTCCATCTCCAATTCCTGTGTCTCTCTCCCTCCATCTCCAATTCTTCTGTCTCTCTCCCTCCATCTCCAATTCCTCTGTGGCTCTCCCTCCATCTCCAATTCCTCTGTGTCTCTCTCCCTCCATCTCCAATTCCTGTGTCTCTCTCCCTCCATCTCCAATTCCTCTGTGTCTCTCCCTCCATCTCCAATTCCTCTGTGTCTCTCTCCCTCCATCTCCAATTCCTCTGTGTCTCTCTCCCTCCATCTCCAATTCCTCTGTGTCTCTCTCCCTCCATCTCCAATTCCTCTGTCTCTCTCCCTCCATCTCCAATTCCTCTGTCTCTCCCTCCATCTCCAATTCCTGTCTCTCTCCCTCCATCTCTAATTCCTCTGTCTCTCTCGCTCCATCTCCAATTCCTCTGTCTCTCTCCCTCCATCTCCAATTCCTCTGTCTCTCCCCCTCCATCTCCAATTCCTGTGTCTTTCTCCCTCCATCTCCAATTCCTGTGTCTCTCTCCCTCCATCTCCAATTCCTGTGTCTCTCTCCCTCCATCTCCAATTCCTCTGTGTCTCTCCTCCATCTCCAATTCCTCTGTCTCTCTCCCTCCATCTCCAATTCCTGTGTCTCTCTCCCCCATCTCCAATTCCTGTGTCTCTCTCCCTCCATCTCCAATTCCTGTCTCTCTCCCTCCATCTCCAATTCCTGTGTCTCTCCCTCCATCTCCAATTCCTGTGTCTCTCTCCCTCCATCTCCAATTCCTCTGTGTCTCTCCCTCCATCTCCAATTCCTGTGTCTCTCTCCCTCCATCTCCAATTCCTGTGTCTCTCTCCCTCCATCTCCAATTCCTGTGTCTCTCTCCCTCCATCTCCAATTCCTGTGTCTCTCTCCCTCCATCTCCAATTCCTGTGTCTCTCTCCCTCCATCTCCAATTCCTTTGTCTCTCTCCCTCCATCTCCAATTCCTGTGTCTCTCTCCCTCAAACTCCAATTCCTGTGTCTCTCTCCCTCCATCTCCAATTCCTCTGTGGCTCTCCCTCCATCTCCAATTCCTCTGTGTCTCTCTCCCTCCATCTCCAATTCCTGTCTCTCTCCCTCCATCTCCAATTCCTGTCTCTCTCCCTCCATCTCCAATTCCTCTGTCTCTCTCCCTCCATCTCCAATTCCTCTGTGTCTCTCCCTCCATCTCCAATTCCTGTGTCTCTCTCCCTCCATCTCCAATTCCTCTGTCTCTCTCCCTCCATCTCCAATTCCTCTGTCTCTCTCCCTCCATCTCCAATTCCTCTGTCTCTCTCCCTCCATCTCCAATTCCTGTGTCTCTCTCCCTCCATCTCCAATTCCTGTGTCTCTCTCCCTCCATCTCCAATTCCTCTGTCTCTCTCTCCTCCATCTCCAATTCCTCTGTGTCTCTCTCATCCTCTCCCCTCCATCTCCAATTCCTCGTCTCTCTCCCTCCATCTCCAATTCCTCTGTCTCTCTCCCTCCATCTCCAATTCCTCTGTGTCTCTCTCCCCTCCATCTCAATTCCTCTGTGGCTCTCCCTCCAACTCAATACCTCTGTGTCTCTCTCCATCCATCTCCAATTCCTCTGTCTCTCTCCCTCCATCTCCAATTCCTCTGTCTCTCTCCCTCCATCTCCAATTCCTGTGTCTCTCTCCTCCATCTCCAATTCCTGTGTCTCTCTCCCTCCATCTCCAATTCCTGCTGTCTGCTCTCCCTCCATCTCCAATTCCTCTGTGTCTCTCTCCCTCCATCTCCAATTCTCTGTGTCTCTCTCCCTCCATCTCCAATTCCTGTGTCTCTCTCCCTCCATCTCCAATTCCTGTGTCTCTCTCCCTCCATCTCCAATTCCTGTGTCTCTCTCCCCCATCTCCAATTCCTGTGTCTCTCTCCCTCCATCTCAATTCCTCTGTGGCTCTCCCTCCATCTCCAATTCCTCTGTGTCTCTCTCCCTCCATCTCCAATTCCTGTCTCTCTCCCTCCATCTCCAATTCCTGTGTCTCTCTCCCTCCATCTCCAATTCCTCTGTGTCTCTCCCTCCATCTCCAATTCCTCTGTGTCTCTCTCCCTCCATCTCCAATTCCTGTCTCTCTCCCTCCATCTCCAATTCCTCTGTCTCTCTCCCTCCATCTCCAATTCCTGTCTCTCTCCCTCCATCTCCAATTCCTGTCTCTCTCCCTCCATCTCCAATTCCTGTGTCTCTCTCCCTCCATCTCCAATTCCTGTGTCTCTCTCCCTCCATCTCCAATTCCTCTGTGTCTCTCTCCCTCCATCTCCAATTCCTCTGTCTCTCTCCCTCCATCTCCAATTCCTCTGTGTCTCTCCCTCCATCTCCAATTCCTGTGTCTCTCTCCCTCCATCTCCAATTCCTCTGTCTCTCTCCCTCCATCTCCAATTCCTCTGTCTCTCTCCCTCCATCTCCAATTCCTCTGTCTCTCTCCCTCCATCTCCAATTCCTCTGTGTCTCTCTCCCTCCATCTCCAATTCCTGTGTCTCTCTCCCTCCATCTCCAATTCCTCTGTCTCTCTCCCTCCATCTCCAATTCCTGTGTCTCTCTCCCTCCATCTCCAATTCCTGTGTCTCTCTCCCTCCATCTCCAATTCCTGTGTCTCTCTCCCTCCATCTCCAATTCCTGTGTCTCTCTCCCTCCATCTCCAATTCCTCTGTGGCTCTCCCTCCATCTCCAATTCCTCTGTGTCTCTCTCCCTCCATCTCCAATTCCTGTGTCTCTCTCCCTCCATCTCCAATTCCTGTGTCTCTCTCCCTCCATCTCCAATTCCTCTGTCTCTCTCCCTCCATCTCCAATTCCTCTGTGTCTCTCTCCCTCCATCTCCAATTCCTCTGTGTCTCTCCCCTCCATCTCCAATTCCTCTGTGTCTCTCTCCCTCCATCTCCAATTCCTGTGTCTCTCTCCCTCCATCTCCAATTCTCGTGTCTCTCTCCCTCCATCTCCAATTCCTCTGTCTCTCTCCCCTCCATCTCCAATTCCTCTGTCTCTCTCCCTCCATCTCCAATTCCTCTGTGTCTCTCTCCCTCCATCTCCAATTCCTGTGTCTCTCTCCCTCCATCTCCAATTCCTCTGTCTCTCTCCCTCCATCTCCAATTCCTCTGTGGCTCTCCCTCCATCTCCAATTCCTCTGTGTCTCTCTCCCTCCATCTCCAATTCCTGTGTCTCTCTCCCTCCATCTCCAATTCCTCTGTCTCTCTCCCTCCATCTCCAATTCCTGTGTCTCTCTCCCTCCATCTCCAATTCCTTTGTCTCTCTCCCTCCATCTCCAATTCCTGTGTCTCTCTCCCTCCATCTCCAATTCCTCTGTGTCTCTCTCCCTCCATCTCCAATTCCTCTGTGGCTCTCCCTCCATCTCCAATTCCTCTGTGTCTCTCTCCCTCCATCTCCAATTCCTGTGTCTCTCTCCCTCCATCTCCAATTCCTGTCTCTCTCCCTCCGTCTCCAATTCCTCTGTCTCTCTCCCTCCATCTCCAATTCCTCTGTGTCTCTCTCCCTCCATCTCCAATTCCTCTGTGGCTCTCCCTCCATCTCCAATTCCTCTGTGTCTCTCTACTTCCATCTCCAATTCCTGTGTCTCTCCCTCCATCTCCAATTCCTGTGTCTCTCCCTCCATCTCCAATTCCTCTGTCTCTCTCCCTCCATCTCCAATTCCTCTGTGTCTCTCTCCCTCCATCTCCAATTCCTGTGTCTCTCTCCCTCCATCTCCAATTCCTGTGTCTCTCTCCCTCCATCTCCAATTCTTCTGTCTCTCTCCCTCCATCTCCAATTCCTCTGTGGCTCTCCCTCCATCTCCAATTCCTCTGTGTCTCTCTCCCTCCATCTCCAATTCCTGTGTCTCTCTCCCTCCATCTCCAATTCCTCTGTGGCTCTCCCTCCATCTCCAATTCCTCTGTGTCTCTCTCCCTCCATCTCCAATTCCTGTCTCTCTCCCTCCATCTCCAATTCCTGTGTCTCTCTCCCTCCATCTCCAATTCCTCTGTGGCTCTCCCTCCATCTCCAATTCCTCTGTGTCTCTCTCCCTCCATCTCCAATTCTTGTCTCTCTCCCTCCATCTCCAATTCCTCTGTCTCTCTCCCTCCATCTCCAATTCCTCTGTGGCTCTCCCTCCATCTCCAATTCCTCTGTGTCTCTCTCCCTCCATCTCCAATTCCTGTGTCTCTCCCTCCATCTCCAATTCCTGTGTCTCTCCCTCCATCTCCAATTCCTGTGTCTCTCTCCCTCCATCTCCAATTCCTCTGTGTCTCTCTCCCTCCATCTCCAATTCCTGTCTCTCTCCCTCCATCTCCAATTCCTGTGTCTCTCTCCCTCCATCTCCAATTCCTCTGTGGCTCTCCCTCCATCTCCAATTCCTCTGTGTCTCTCTCCCTCCATCTCCAATTCTTGTCTCTCTCCCTCCATCTCCAATTCCTCTGTCTCTCTCCCTCCATCTCCAATTCCTCTGTAGCTCTCCCTCCATCTCCAATTCCTCTGTGTCTCTCTCCCTCCATCTCCAATTCCTGTCTCTCTCCCTCCATCTCCAATTCCTGTGTCTCTCCCTCCATCTCCAATTCCTGTGTCTCTCTCCCTCCATCTCCAATTCCTCTGTGTCTCTCTCCCTCCATCTCCAATTCCTCTGTGGCTCTCCCTCCATCTCCAATTCCTGTGTCTCTCTCCCTCCATCTCCAATTCCTCCCTTTCTCTTCCCCCTCCAAATATTCACACTCTCTACCTCCAATTCTTCAGTCTATTCATTGGACAAGGGGATTGGGGATGAAGGAGGGCAGTGAGACAGGAAATAATTTGATGGGGTATCGGGCTTGCGGGGCTGAATGGCCTTCTCGATGACAGATTTTCCTTCTCTGGACATTCGTGATGGGTTTTTCACGACAATCGTTTCATGGATCGTTAGACTCTTAATTCCAGGTTGTTACTGAATTTAAATCCCGCCATCTGCTGTGATGGGATTCGAACCCGGGTCCCTGAAGCATTAACCTGGCTCTCTGGATAACTAGTCAGTGACAATATCACCACATCATCGCCTCCCCGTAACGTTTAAAGTGATTTGCAAAAGAAGCAAAATGTGATGTGAGACTAAACCCTTTTCACACAGCGAGTGGTTGGGGTCTGGGATGCGAGGTGTGGGGGGGGGGGGGTGGGGGTGGCAGGGGGTGGGGGGGGGTGGGGGGTGGGGTGGGTGGGGGGTGGCGGGGGGTGGCGGGGTGGCGGGGGGGGGTGGGGGGGGTGGCGGGGGGGGGGTGGGGGGGGTGGTGGGGGTGGTGGGGGGGGGTGGGGGTGGGGGGGGTGGGGGGGGGGTGGGGGGGGCGGGTGGTGGGGTGGGTGGGGGGTGGCGGGGGGTGGGGGGGGTGGCGGGGGGGGGTGGGGGGGGTTGGTGGGGGGGGTGGGGGTGGGGGGGGGTGGGGGGGGTGGCGGGGGGGGGGGTGGGGGGGGGGGTGGGGGGGTGGGGGGGGTGGGGGTGGGGGGGGTGGGGGGGGGTGGGGGGGTGGGGGGGGCGGGGGGTGGGGGGTGGCGGGGGGGGGGGTGGGGGGGTGCTTGGGGGGGGGGCGGGGGTGTTGGGGGCGGGGGGGGGGGGGGGTGGGGGTGGTGGGGGGGGTGGGGGGTGGGGGGGGTGGGGGGGGGTGGGGGGGGCGGGTGGTGGGGTGGGTGGGGGTGGCGGGGGGGTGGGGGGGTGGTGGGGGGGCTGGGGGGGGTTGGTGGGGGGGGTGGGGGGGGTGGCGGGGGGGGGGGTGGGGGGGGGGTGGGGGGGTGGGGGTGGGGGGGGTGGGGGGGGGGTGGGGGGGTGGGGGGGGCGGGGGGTGGGGGGGTGGCGGGGGGGGGGTGGGGGGGTGGTGGGGGGGGGTGGGGGTGGTGGTGGGGGGGGTGGGGGTGGGGGGGGTGGGGGTGGGGGGGGTGGGGGGGGGTGGGGGTGGCGGGGGGTGGGGGGGTGTGGGGGGGCGCTTGCAGGTTCAATCGGGGCATTCCAGGGGGCATTAGCTGATTATTTGAATAGAAACAATGGGCAGGGGTACGGGGAAAAGGCAGGGGGTTGGCGCTCAGTTAAAATGCCCAGAGAGCCAGTGCAGACATGATGGGCCGAACAGCCTCCTTCTGTGACGAGGTGAATCCGGGCTTTTTTGGGCAGGGAGGGATCGGGCACCTGGGGACCGGGCACCTGGGGACCGGGCACCTGGGGATCGGGCACCCTAGGGAGAGATCGGGCACCCTAGGGAGGGATCGGGCACCCTAGGGAGAGATCGGGCACCCTAGGGAGAGATCGGGCACCCTAGGGAGGGATCGGGCACCCTAGGGAGAGATTGGGCACCCTAGGGAGAGATCGGGTACCCTAGGGAGGGATCGGGCACCCTAGGGAGAGATTGGGCACCCTAGGGAGAGATCGGGCACCCTAGGGAGGGATCGGGCACCTGGGGACCGGGCACCTGGGGATCGGGCACCCTAGGGAGAGATCGGGTACCCTAGGGAGGGATCGGGCACCCTAGGGAGAGATCGGGCACCCTAGGGAGGGATCGGGTACCCTAGGGAGAGATCGGGCACCCTAGGGAGGGATCGGGCACCCTAGGGAGGGATCGGGCACCTGGGGATCGGGCACCCTAGGGAGGGATCGGGCACCCTAGGGAGGGATCGGGCACCCTAGGGAGGGATCGGGTACCCTAGGGAGAGATCGGGCACCTGGGGACCGGGCACCTGGGGATCGGGCACCCTAGGGAGGGATCGGGCACCCTAGGGAGGGATCGGGCACCCTAGGGAGAGATCGGGCACCCTAGGGAGGGATTGGGCACCATAGGGAGAGATCGGGCACCCTGGGGGGCAGCGGGGTGGGTTTAGGAGGCTGGGTGGTGGCGGAGGGAGGCACAGGGATGGGGTATGATCTTGGGGTGGGCACCACCCCCCCCCCCCCCCCCACCCCCCCCCCCCCCAGTGCGTGCGAGGCACCCCCTCCCCCGCTAAAGGATGTACTCCCCCCTTGTCCTTCCTTCCCTCCCACCCTGTTCACCAACTTTTCCCCCCGTGTAATTGGGAAGCTATGGGCTGCAGTAGGTGGCGAGGGCAGTGTGGCAGGGTGGCAGTGGGATAGTAGGAGGCTGAGGAGAGATTGGATGGGCCAGGCCCTGTATCCATTGGAGTTGAGGAGAGTGAGAGGCGACCTGATTGAAACCTTTAAGCTCCTGAGGGGTCTTGGACAGGTCGGGTGTGGACAGGGTGTTTCCTCTTGTGGGAGAATCTAGAACGAGGGGGTTTGGGGGTAGGGGGGTGCGGGGTGGGGGGTCACTGTTTTAAAATAAGGGGTCACTCATTTAGGACAGAGATAAGGAGACATTTTTTCTCTGAGGGACGTGAATCTTTGGAACTCTCTCCCCCCAGAGAGCAACGGAGGCTGAGCCATTCAGTATTTTTAAGACTGAGTTAGATAGATTCTTGAGTGATCAGGGAAGCAAAGGTTATCGGGGGAGCTGGGAATTGGAGTTGAGGCCACACTCAGATCAGCCATGACCTTATTGAATGCCAGGGCAGGCTCGAGGAGCTGAATGGCCTCCTCCTGCCCCCTGTTCGTGGCGCTAAGGGCAGATTGGGTGCCTTACACATGCCCCACTCCCCCCTGCCCATATTGTGGGGAATTGGT